>NW_026623644.1:318831-329419 GCF_030028575.1 Malurus melanocephalus
GGCTGGAGCTGTGGCTGGAGCTGTGGCTGGAGCGGTGGCTGGAGCTGAGGCTGGGGCTGAGGCTGGGGCTGAGGCTGGAGCTGTGGCTGGAGCTGTGGCTGCCTCTCGGAGCGCTCTGCCCCGCCCAGAGCGCGACCTCGCGGCGGCAATGTCACCGGCGGCTGCCGGGACCCGGGCACACGGAGCGATCGATGCGGGGCTGCTGGGCTCCATGTGCATTCACCAATGAACTCSTGTCAGTGAGGCTGCTGTGAACAGCCTCTGTGCTCAGCAATYCCTGACCAGGGAAAGGGGAAAGGGCCCGTCTAAGGCACCAGCACACAGGCGCTGTAGGGGATGAGCAGCATTTCGAGCCCTTGATGGGTCTCATCTCCYGGGATAACATTGCTGCTCCAGAGGAGGGACACTGCCTCTGCTCCGCAGCCTGCTTCCGCTGCCAGGGAATTGCCCTTTCCCAAGGGATCCCCGGTGCGGGTGAACCCCACAGCATGAGGCACAGGAGAGAGGAGCTCAGCCCAGGCAGGGCCAAGTGTCCAGAGCTGTTCTGGGGCTGACAGGGCCCCCAGCACAGCCAGGGCTGTTGTGTAACGTGTAACACGGAGCCTGCTAACGTGGAAGCAGCACTGCACCTTTCAGCTATGCTGGGTTGCTCTCAGCTGTGGCATGTGAGTGATTCGGGGCAAACTGCCCCAGTTTGCTGGGCCTCGGGGGTCTCCTTCTCCAGTTCTGGAGACAAACCCTCTCTGGAACCAGGCATTTCGGTTGGCTTGTGAATCCTGAAGGGTTTCCTGCCCTTAGTCTTGCTCCCTCACCCACTGGTGGACAGGAGTAGGCAAAGGTCAAAATAAGACAWATTTAGAAAAAAGAGGCACGCAGCCTTTTTAGACACAAACTCCTCCACAAACAGGAAAATTATCTAATTCCACTTTGTAAAGAAGCAATGGGGAAAAAACAACAACCAAGCACATTATCTTTTTTTTTCTGCTATCTCACGTGACACCATATAATCTGTCATTAGATAATCAAAGCAGTTTTATTAAATTAAAATCAAAAGTTAAMCATTCAGTGTCCCTGAGAAGGGAATAGAGACCAACCTATTCCCCTTGCCAGACTGGAAGATGCATTCACTAGACATGTGAAATGAGAGACTTTGTCCTAAACCATCAAGCCCTGAGCAAGGTGGCTCCCTCTCCTTCTGCTCTGCCCTTTGCTAGAGATCTGCCACCTCCCTGGCTGCCTTCAGAAGTGTCCCTGGCTGCCTTCAGCAGTGACCCTGCCTGCACGACTCTTGTGCTGTGCCCTTCTCAGCACATCCTTGGCCCATGTAAAACCTGCTCAGGGCCAGGCTGTGTTTCAGTCTGGTCAATTAGAGCCTGGTGAGCCTCAAAGCTGGTAGCTGTAGGCAAGCAAGATGCAGGGAGTGATGGCAGCACATTTCCACACTGAAGAGATGCCAGAAGATGTTTCTGCTTGGACAAARCCAGGTGGGGATAATGACAACAGAGGATGGAGTCTGGATGCAGAAAGCCAGTCGTGTGCCAACACCACAGGGCAGGTTAGTCAGGGTGATGTATCTGGCTTTTCTGGCATTTATTAGTGTCCACTGCAGCAGGGAGGAGAGACAGTACCAGGGGATAGCAAGTGACTGCCCCTTGCTCTCTGCCCAATCCTGCTCYCTCYACTTCATTTGACTTTACCTCTGAAAGGTGCTGCACCCTTGTGCCATMTGTCCCCAGCAGCAGGAAGGGAGCAGTTCCAGCTGGCTGGCTGCAGGAGAGACAAGGAATTGAGTAGAGGTGGCTGCCTCTTTTCCTACAGGAAAGAACTGAACAAACTGGGAAATAGATTGAAAGCAGGGTCTGGTAGATCCAACAGGTCTTGGGTGAACTGTGATCACAATTTTCTTGGCTCCTGCCATGATTTGCATTGTGGGCTCTGGATGATGCTCCCTGCCTTGCCCAAAGGCAGGCTGGAGGAGGATGAGATGTGATGAGCTGCAGGCAGTGCAAAAGGAGATGGCCTTTGTGCTGCAGTGTGTGAACAGAGTGGATGGGGCTGGGGCTGAGAGGGAAGGGGGGATGGAAGCAGTGGTGACCTGAGCAGATGGGGGACTGAGATCAATCATCAGCAAAAGTTAATCCCTGTGGAGGCCCAGGAAGGGCCGTGACTTCRTTTAGGACCCGTAGCACTTTGTGTTTGATTGGCACAGACAGTGCAATTAAAGCACCGATTCCAGGAGATCAACCTCCATCAGAGAATCACAGCTTGGGGCTCTGCCAGCTGACGTAGGACATCCACTCCTGGAGCGGAGGGCTCCCCACAGCCACCAGCTTTCTCAGGAGAGCGCTGGGCTGCAGCCCGGGCACGTCGGGGTGCACCTCTGAGTACTGCTGGAGTTTGGCCAGCACGCGGGGCAGCCCCACAGTGGAGGCGTAGAACATGGGGCCACCCCTGTGCCTCGGCCACCCGTAGCCATTGATGTAAATGACATCCAGGTGCTCTGGGCCTGAGGCTATTCCCTCGGCCAGGATGGCRAACCCCTCGTTGATGAGGGCGAACAAGCACCGCTCCAGGATTTCCTCCTGGTCTATAGCACGGGCCTTGATGCCATGGGTGTCTCGGTAGCGGGCCAGGAGGCTGTGGAGCCACGGGTCTGGCGTGGCTGTCCTGCCCCCAGSCTTCTCGTAGAGGTACCAGCCGTGGCCGGTTTTCTGGCCGAAGCGGCCGTGCTCGCACAGCAGGTCTGGCAGGGGGCTGTAGCGCTGGCCGTGCCGCTGCCGGGCCGGCGTGCCCGCGGGGAGSGACGGCCCCGTCAGACCCTGCCCCTGGCGAGACCTCCAGCCCACGTCCAGCCCAGCCAGGTCAGACATGCGGAAAGGGCCTATCTTAAACCCAAAATCTTCCAGCACCTCATCTACCGCTTCCGGTCTGCTTCCTTCCTCTAAAAGGAAAACTGCCTGTTGTACRTACGGGAACATCATGCGGTTCCCGACAAACCCGAAACAATTCCCTACCACCACTCCGATTTTGTTGAGGGCTTTGGCCAGCTGCATGGCAGTGGCGATGGCACTGGGGGACGTGTGGYTGCCGTAGATGATTTCCAGCAGCCTCATCACGTGAGCGGGGGAGAAGAAGTGGGTGCCGATGACCTGCTGTGGGCGGCTCGTGGCGGAGGCGATTTCRTTGATGTTCAGGGCTGATGTGTTTGTGCACAGCAAGGCCCCTGGCTTGCAGATCTTTGACAGCTTGTGGAATATTTCCTTCTTTAGAGCCATGTTCTCAAACACAGCCTCGATGACCAGGTCTACATCACGCAACAGATCAAAGTCCACAGTGAACTGCAGACGTGCAGGGTTATGGAAATCCAGGCGCTGGGCACCCCCCTCCATTTTCATAGCCTCACGTTCCAAAAGGAGCATCACAGCTTTTCTTCCCTTCTTCAAATTCTCCAGATCCTGCTCCAGGGCTACCACAGGTATGTTGGCCTTTACCAGAGAAGTCACAATTCCTCGGCCCATTGTTCCCAGCCCTAGGGATWAAAGTGAGACAGAATCAAAGACTGTGAATAGAAAATTAGTCTCTTGGCAGTAACATTTCTTTTGTATCTCCAGGCTAAAAAGTGGAGGCCTCTGGAAAACAAGTGGTGTACACATGGAAAACAGATATTGAAGACTGGGAAAAAAGAAGGTGAATCAGCTCTTTCAGTGAGCCTAAATGTTTGAAAAGAGGTAGCACAAAAGCAAATTAGTATCCYCACAAGCTTACAAAATTCCAGTGGGATTCACCCAGTGTACACAGACCATGTGATTCATGTCTTCTCTCTGCAGACTTACACCTATGGAAACCAGGATCACTTAGAAGTGAGGACCTGGGGATCAAAGAGAGAAGATCTGAGTTCCAGCTGCAATCCCATTACCACCTTCTGCAGGCAGGTTCAAAGCAAGCTTCACCCTGAGGGTATCAGTGCCTCACTGTTCCTGTGCGATGGTCTGCTATGGGCATTGAACAGATACACCCCCCAAGAGATTCTGACACCAGCAATGCTCAAACAGCTTGTTTCTCCCTCCTTCTTCTGAACTTCCTCTTTGTCTCCCTCCTCTTCTCCCTCTGCGCTTCATTGTGTAACCTTTGGAGCAAAAAAAAAAATTCAGCCGCTATTTCTGTACACTTGGATGCAGATCTGCTCTAAACTTTGTCTCCAACRTCTTGTGTGTCTCTCAGTGCCAGCTCAAACAGGATGGAACTAATACAGCGTTCCTAATCTAGATTTCAACATCTTCTCTCTCCTTTTCAATCACTCTGTCACATCAGTAGCCTTTTGCCTGCTGTTGACTTTACATCAGGCATCTCTGCCCACCAGGAACCCTCCAAGTCCTCCAACACAGGCCATTCCTAACTTCTGGAGATTCTCAGTCTTCCTTATCCAACCACACAGTTTAAACTCCTGCCCAGAATTCCTGTAACTGAGAATCCATTTTTGCTGTAATTATTTCCTCCAAGATCCATAAATGAGCTACCCCCAGCTCATGCCCCCAGGAATACCAGTGCAGAGATGACTGGCTTGATCCCTCACACCAGCTCTGCCCTCTGTGACATTAAAGGAAGCTGCACTTCCCCAGGACACACAACCCACACCACTGATCCTGCTCTCCCACGGTGGAGGATTTTCCAACTCAATTAATACAAACCAGTGAGGGAAGGTCAGCATGATTTTACCAGCTTTTTACCAGCACAATTTTACCAGAGTGCAAAGCCTCTGAATGGGAGGATTGTTAATATYCTAAATAAAGCAGCAACCAGACAAAATACAGGTTTGTTATAATGCTGTAAAAACGATTTTTTTAATCCCAGGTTTACAAATGGAAGTCAGCTAAACAAATAAACAGAAACAAGGGGATTAAAAAATTTGTCTAAAGCAGCTTTGTAAAGAATAGCTGAAATGATGTCATCATTTAAACAAGTTCCAGCAACCAAGGTCAGACAAGGTAGGATGTTTTTCCTACATGCTGCACACCCTTGGTATAATTCTGCCCACCTTCAGCTTTTGTGCACAGAAGACATTTCAAATTCCCTGCTTAGCCACCAGAAGATAGTTTTTACTGGCATCACTAGCTGGCAGCCTGCTTATAAACCATCATTACGCTCCCAAATAAGTGCTGAAGTTCCTTTCTAGGAAATTAGATTTGCTACTTCATAATCAAGTTCTGCTGAAAACTAATTTGCAAATAAAACTAGAATTACATGAATCAGCTCTTAGTAATACAGTGTCTATGGTTTGCTGACCGAAAAGCCCTGAACACAGGTAGCTCTTCCCACTGTTCTCACTCTCCAGAGCCTTTGGTATGGGAGCAGGTACAATTAGGGACTGGTTTTCCCTGGCTGAGCTACAGGAACTGCTTTCATCTTGCAGTGCAGGAGGGAACTCACCCCACAAGACCAGCCCCATCTGTCAGGTTCTCTTTAGACATCAGTCTCAAGTGGTTGCAGTTCCACATGGCTCCCTCTTGAAGTCTCTTCCTTTCCAGGGTGGAGGTCTGTGGTTTCTCCCGAGGATTTCGAAGCTCTACACACATCCTGGGGTTTACTCACTCCTGATCCTCCCAGCATCAGTCTCGTGACAGAAATCTTAGCGGTTCTCTCGCAATATGAGCACATTGCCTCTTTCCAAATCAAAACATCTTCCCTGGGCAGATATTCCCCAGCCTTTATTCCTAGGAAAGCTCTGCAGGTGATTCTCTGGTTGCTTTCATCATGAGTGCTCCATATAGGTTTTAGCYWTCCCATGAGAGACAAGCACACATGYTTGTAGTACTACACAAGCACACATGCTTGTAGTACTTTCTAGGCCATGGCAACAGGCTTATAGATAAGATATGAGCTTGCCAGTCTTGTTTCTGACCTAGAAAAGCTGTCTCTCAACTTTCTACAGAACTCTGCAATGGCCTGTATGAAATGATGTTTAATGAAGCTGGCAGAGAGAGTAATGAAAGCCCCAAGGGGTTTGTTACATTAGAGCTTGCACAGCATGATTCCCCTGGAAATATTTTCTAAAATTGGGCTATAAAACTAAGGAGAGCTTTGGCTATCTAGCAGGGAAAGAGGCACTCCTGAGGACTCTTGTTTTGCAATTCAGAAAGCCAAATGATCTTGGGGATGAATATGTTAGAGCAGGAAAAAATGGCAGGGATTCATTAGGCCTTACATGAGTAGAAGGCAGGGGAAGAAAGAGAAAGGGAGATGTCTCATGCTCAGCTCAGATCACACAGGTTGAAACACGGCAAGGAACTACTCCACAATTTCTACTGCATGTTCCATTTTCCTACTCAGTAGTGCTCTCCCTTCCCCCAAACTATGAAAACCCTATATTCTCATCTTCCATTTTCATGTCCAAGGCACATTTTTCCAAAAGACTGAAATCTGCTCCAGGAATGAGAACAGCACCCAGCCATCCTCCTCCTGGTCTTTTTTTTTTTTTTTTTTTTTTTTNGTGAAATGAAGCTGTGACATATAATTAAAACTACACTTGCACATATGTAATTTCAAGCCAAATATGGGTATGACAAATCCATTTGCTCGGCAAGCTGAGTGAATAATGATGGTTAATTATTGATCTGTTGCATGAGGTACACTGAGAATATGAAAAATCACACAAAATTAATTGAAGGACTTTAAAAACAAATTTAAAAAAAAAGAACTTGACATATGTACAAGGCAGATCATGTACAGTCACACACACTACAGAAATACTGATCAGTCGAAAACATTCTGAACTATAATGAATATTTGTAGTTTAAAATGCCTGGCAATGGAAATAATCCTTTATAGATTGGTAAAAATATGCAAGGACTGTTCCAGTTCTCCTGTTGGAAAAACAATAAGCAATTGGCAGTGATGGGCTGCTGCAGGCTGGGGCTGCTGCTTTCTCTGTTTCAGGGTATCAGTTTCAAGCAGAAATAACGGGATACACCAGGCAAGCAGGGAGCTGTGGGGAGATGTGGTTGGAAGGGACATAGAGAGGAGAACCCTCTTTCTGGGGGATGAGGAACCAGAGAGAGTGAAAAGAGGTGGGAGCCAAGAGTTCAGAACAACAAAAGCAAATKAAACAAAAAGTAACATGAAAAAGCCAACATGATCTTCTCAGTGGCTTCCCACCATGCAGCAATAAGAGATGGAAGCAGCAGCATAATGCAACATGGGTTTAGTSTGTGAAACAGCACAGCACAGTCCGTGAGGAAGTGGGGTCTGCATGGTTTCTGAAGAGACTAAATTGAGGCAGCATCTTCCTCTGACTGCCCTCCTCTCTGCAGTGAAAATWGCGAGGCCCTGGGTTACCTAGTTATTCTTTCATGGATGAGCAGCACTGCTTTCAAAGGTGTCAGTCCCTTGAAAATCGTCCCTAGGATTTTGATTTCTGTTGGTGCAAGGATGTACTTCAGATCAAAAATGTGAAGTTACAAAATACTGTAGAACATTGTACTGGCTGGAGAATGACTTTTTGTTACAGAAGCCTCAAAGAAAAGACACAATTGTGTTGGCATGTTCTCTGCCTGACTCTAATGGACTCGCAATTTCACTTACATTGAAGGGCAAAATAGGAGGAAAACCTTCCAAAGGAAGGAAAAAGAGCACAACAAGGTGCAGAAAGAAGTGATAGGAAGTTGTGACACTTTGGYGTGGGATTCAGGGTTAAAAGGAGGTGATCAAGAACCTCCAAGAAAAGAGATGTCACATGAAATGAAGTATGACAWGAGCAAGAGCATAAGCAAAGCAAGCTCTGCTGGTGGGATCCAGGGGCTGTGATGGGAKCAGGAATTCACTCAAGGAATTTGGGGGAGTGCCAAGGGCCTGAGTGTTCTGATGAACTTTAATGCTGCTGAGCAGCCACAGCTGGAGCCCTCACCCACCTGCACTGCCCATTGCCCTGTGCACCATTTAAGATCAGACTGGGGTTGTAGTCCCTTCTTAAACTTCCTTGGAGGAGTTTTGGTGGCTTACTGTAGTTACAGCTCTTGTTGATCCAGACCTTAGCTTGCAGACTGGCTTTTCACCTTTATCTTGGACCTGTATCATCCTGGGAACTCTGCTTGACYGCCTGTGCTTCTGTAGGTCCTGGCCATGATCTCTGGGCCTGCCCTGCCTGCCTTGTTCAGCTACKCTAAGTGTTGATGCAGCAGTGGGTTGTGCTGCCATCCAGAGGGAGAAATGGTTGGCAGGAGCTTCAGGAACGGAGAAGTGTAAAGTCCTGCATGTGGGGAAGAGCAGTCCTGTGCACCAGTACATACGGGGGGCTGGCTGCTGGAAAGCAGCTCCCCAGAAAAGRGTCTGGGGCAGCTGGTGGACAGCAGATTCACTCAGCAGCAATGTGACCTTGTGGCAGAGAAGGCTAATGGTTTTGGAGCTGTGTTAGGAGGGGTCTTGCTGGCAAGGTGATCCTGCCCCTCCTCGTGGCACTGGTGAGACCACAGCTGCAGTGCTGGGTCCACTTCTGGGCTMCCAGTACAAGAGTGATGTGGAGTGACTGCAGATAGGGCAGATAAGATGATTGAGGGACTGGACTGTGTCTCATGAGGAAAGGCTGAGAGGACTGCGACTTCAGCACCGAGAAGGTTTGGGGGATCTCACCTATGTATATATAAATATCTGAGAGAAAGGTACCTGAAGGTAAATGTAAGGTAAAGAAGATGGAGCCAGACTCAAATGGCTCCTGGTGAAAAAAAAACAGGGGTCACGGGCACAAGCTGAAAAGTGGGAGTTCCATCTGAATATAAGTAAACAATTCTTTTTAGTGTGGGGTTAACTGAGCACTGGCACATGTTGCCCAGRGAWATTGTGGAGTCTTCATCCCTGGARATGTTCAAGAGCTATCTGGYCATGAKTCTGAGCAACCAGCTGTAGGTGACCCCATTTAAGCAGAGAGGTTGGACAAGACATTGAGAGGTGCCTTCCTACCTCAAGGATCCTGTGGCTCTGCCCCCTGGGAGGTGTTATTGGGTGTTATTGCCATTGGTTCCCTGGAGTGCAGCAGCTCCCTGCCAGCAGATAATTAACAGGATGTGTTGAACATGGCTAATGTGAAGGCTGCCTGTCACCCTGAGCATACTCAGTAGGAGTAAGAAAGGAACATCTTGGTACCTGGTCTTGCAGTAATTGCTCCTGGAATACTGTTCCCACATTTTATGAAGTCCTGAAAAACTGGGGAAGTTCAGGGTCATTAAAATGACCAGAGTGTGACAGACTGTGCTCTGCAGCAGAAATATCAAAGCACTGAGTTTATTTATTCTGCAAAAGTAGGAGTCCAATTGATCATTGTCTGTAATCAGCTAAGAAAACACTGAAACTTGGCGGTGAGGCTGGGGAAATTTCAGGCCAGAATTCAGAAATCTGTCTAGAAATGAGCACCAAATATAGATGGGAGATGCAGCCCAGCCAGTTTTGTTTGGAAATAAAATACAGATTATGTTTCTACCAGAAACTTTCAAATGGAGGTTTTGTTTGTCCTCAGAATTCCCTCTAGCTCAGTTACAGCCCCAAAATAGGCAGCCCAGCTCTAGCAGGCCTTCTGGCTAAACTGTCACTGTGATTAGGTCTTTGCAAGAGTGTTGTTCTGGCATGGTTTAGCAGCACAGAGCCAAGAATGTCCCTCCTGGTCATTCCTACAAACTCCAGCATGAGCCCTCCTGTCAAAGCACACACGGCAGGACTGACCTGTCTGGGACTGACTGTGTCTGAAGTTCTGTGCTCCTCAAGTCACAGAATAAGTAATAAATTAATGCCTCTTTACCTGAATGCTTTAACATCCAYTGGTTTGTGGACCAATGTTTAAAAACTCACCTCTGTTAAAGATATGGCATGGCAGYTAATGAAGAGAACTTTCAAAAAACCCTCTATTGCCTGAAATGAGTTGTCAGACAGCTCAAGASCCCTGAGAAGCACCCAGAAAAAAGCAGTGTTGATCAGGTGAGATTTCCTTGAAACAGAATGGATGTTTTCCAAGTGCTCCATTACTTGTCTAACCATTTTTGAGTGCTACTCTCAACAGCCAGAGCTGAGATTTTTTTTTAATCTCAGCAGTGCATCGAAGGTTTTATTTAAATTGCTCTTATAAAAAATTAATGAAGGCATTATCTTGCTGGGCTACAAAATGGCAGGAGTGGATCCCAGTGAGATGAAATCTTCTTAAAATACAGCTGTCAAAACAGTTTTGTATTAATATATCCCTGAGTGGCTCTGCGCACATGCACTTGCAGTACAGAACTAGACCAGGAGGAGAATTTCATACAAACGTGCTTCCAACACGGAGCAAAGCCGCGACTCAGTGTTTAAAAGGGAGCAGACTGCTTATGGTCCACCCACGAAGCTGTCTCTGAAGGGAGACGAAGCTTTTCTTTCCAAGAAAGAGGAGCTATCATGTACTAATCTAGTGGCACGTGAGTCACCACCTGCATTTGGAGAATCTCAGTGCAGTGACAAGTTTAGCAGCGGGTGTGGCGTATCTGCGGGTGTGAGGGCTGCGAGTGACGGCTGTGAGGGACGGCTGTGAGTGACGGCTGTGGGTGACTGTGGGGACGGCTGTGAGTGACTGTGGGGA
>NW_026623644.1:329828-353398 GCF_030028575.1 Malurus melanocephalus
GACTGTGGGGATGGCTGTGGGTGAGTGTGGGGATGGCTGTGAGTGAGTGTGGGGACGGCTGTGACTGTGGGCACGGCTGTGAGTGACGGCTGTGGGTGACTGTGAGGACGGCCAGCCGGTCCCGGCGGTGCCCCCCGCCCCTCTCCCCTGTGCCGTGCTCGGTGCCCTCTTGGCCGGTCCCTGTCCTTACCGATGACGGCGGCCGAGCGCACGGGCTGTGCGGTAGCGCTGCTCCACGAGGCTCCCGCGGGCGTTGCCCACCGGCGCACGGCTCTCTCGGCGAAGAAGGCGTATTGCAGTGCCCGGGCCTGGCCCGAGCTCAGCAGCAACTGGAACAGCTCCCGCTCTCTCCGCAGCCCCTCGGCGAAGGGCCGCTCGCTGGCGGCTCGCACGGCCTGGAAGCACAGCTCCGGAGCCAGGCACCCCCGCGCCTGCTTCTTCACCTTCACCAGAGCTTCCCGCAGAAACGCTTCCATGTTGGGCAGGCTGGGAACTGGCTTCAGGCTGAGCCTGCGGGGTGCCAAGGGCTGACCTGCAGTGGGGAGAGAAATGGAGTTACAGAACAAAGCATCCGTATCTTTTMAGATGTAGTCTTCCCAGGCTACGGATTTCCACACCGTCTTTTCAGATGTAGTCTTCCCAGGCTACGGATTTCCACACCTTTCCACAGGCTGGAAAGGCAGTCTGACTCTTCTCCAAATCTCACTGCATTAGGGCCTGCATGGCACAGTGAACTGGCTCTGGAACAAAAGCATCTAACATTTCTCCTTACCTCTGTTTGCTGTGACAATTACAATTTTTCAAGTATCTTCTCCGATTTCAAAAAAAAAACTAGGACTTTAGTTTCAAAGACGCAATTCTCTCTTTTCTCAGCTCCAGAGTGCCCAAACTTTCCAGCTCGCTGCCACATTCATATGGATCTTTCTGTAAGCTTCAGTAACCAAGATTTCCTCCAGTATTGTTTGGTATTCAGCATCCAGCTAAGGCATTCCAGCCAGAGCCCTGACCCAGACATTGACAAGAGTGGGAAATGCACCCTGACTTCAGCTCTTCCCTGACTGAAGTTAGTTCCCCTCAATTCACTTGGGAACTAACCAAGAGGAGATCTCACTCAGCATGAGTTGGGCAGTAAATGAATAGCAAGGGAGAGTTCATGTTTGTGGCAGCAAGTGGTGAATCCAGCAGCCACACAAATATAGGAAATTCATTRCAGACAGAGTTTGCTATGGTGATACCAAAAAGAATTTTAATTGAGAGAACTTAGTTACATTTTAGATGCCAAAATTCTCTGCGTTCTTTGTAAGTACAGACTCTGACCTGGCCAWACTCAGGTGTTCCTCTACTCTTAATGGCAGCTTGCACCTTAGTAAAGACTATGGAGGAACAAGATCAGCAATTTGGGATGTATCCCCTTGATATTGTAACATTCTCACAAAGACTCTGCTGCCATCACAGACACATCCAGATCATTAACTGTAGCATGTCTTTGCATGGATTGCAAGACATGTTGTTGCCAGAAGCAGCCAGGACTGTCATCAAAGTCGGGTGGTAGGCTGAGACCCTTCTGCTAAACTCTCTGGGCACAGTGTCTCATTGCCCTCTCCTCTTAGATGAGCTCTGCCAGGGTGGCACATTTCCTTCCAAGGCATCACACTGCATCCAGCTCCCCCTCCTCTTCCTGTTGTCTGAGCTAGGGAAGTGCTAATGCMCCAGCAGAAGACTCAGGAAGTTCTACAGAGGATGCTGAAGAGCAAGAATAATGCAACACTGCAGGCATGGTTGCCTGAGGAACATGTCCTGACTCTAGCTCTGCCTCCAAGGCTGAGCAATGCTTAGGAGAAACAGAAATACAAGTTTTCAGGTTGAGTTAATAGTGAGTTAATATTACTGATTTTCTGTAATAAAGGTCTTCAGAGCTCAGTATTTTTAATTAAGCCTCTTAGTGAGCACAAGAAGATGAACGCTCAGCGTGTAAGTAGCTTCTCTTGTAATCAGAGCTCATAAAAATGTTTTCACATTGACAGTGGATATAATTTGTATCAGCCACTATTGCAGGATTTAGTCAGGATAATATTCCTCTATTTTGGAATAWTTTTTCCCCTAAATCTAACTTTTTAACCCAGAAATGCTCTTTACCTAGAGTTCTTTATTTAGGACTTAATTAATGGGTTTCATTCTACCACAAGAGGAAAGCTCAGTCTTGTCCCAGAAATTTAATCTGCTGGCTGGAGAACTGGGCAGATGAAGGGACTTCATATGACATCCAGTGGAAAGGACTGGTAAAAAGGAAATACCACTGGGGGCCTTTAAGCTTGGTCTTCAGACAGAAAATAGCACCWGTAAGCACAAATACTGATGGGGGATGGGAGACAGTTCCTCAGACTGGAAAAAAAAGTAACTCAGGGTCCTGTAATAAAATTCTTATATAGCTGCAAATTAAATAGTTTTTCTACAGCACCTCTGTGCAGCATCTTAGCTTCTGCAATGCTAATAAGAATAAATGACATGTTTATGAACAGGAAAGAATTATCAGAATGCAAACATGGGAGGATTTCAGTGTGGACATCTGCAGCTTGATTTCTGAAATCAAAGCACCAGGAAGATGATGAACAGTGTCAGACACTGTGCTGCAGGAAAAGCATTATCCCYACACAGGAGCTAGCACAGACTCCTGCTTTGTTTTACCAGGTTTGTAGTCCAKGTGACACAAAGGACAGAACAAGTATTTAAATTTCTGTCTGCAAATGTACCATGTATGCACTCAGTATCAAATATTATGTTATTTAAAGGAAGAAATGTCACCCCAGAGTTGTAAACCCTTGGGATCCTGCAGGGTGGCACATACAAGAGGCAGTACAAGCCTAATATTCTTCCTCATGCACCGAATTGTTTGTGAATTTTTGAGGAATAAAACTGAGCCTAGCCCCTGCCCCCAGGCTGCCAGAGACAAGTCCAGGCCATGTCAGACCTTTCACAAACTCTGTGTCCAAGGACAGTTGGCTWGGCCTCTGTGTAAGGAAGGTGTCAGCCAGAACCTTGAGCCCTGGGGAGAGATTAAAATGTTTTGAGATGACAGAGATGACTCACGGAAGGGCCTTGCAGCTGTAAGGGAAAGCCTTTCCTCCATTTCAAGGCTGCAGTTACCCACCAGCAGCCTCTGCTCCGCCCCTGGCTTTGATGAGCCTCACAAGGAACAACTGCTTCCTCTGCAGCAACTCCCAATGGCTTACAGGCAGAAAGGCATCATCTTTCCACACAGATTAATACCTGGGGGACTTGAGCTACTCCAAATTGCTCTGATTTTCCTTGGCTCTTTGGGCAAGGCATCGGTACTGGTGTGCTCTGAGGTCAATCAGCAGATGGTGTCAGAAAGTAAGGACTGTATATGCAGAGCTTCAAATCTGCTGTGTGGAGCCCATTTCTCCTCCAGCTCAGGYAGACTAGAACAGGCCAACAAGAAGTGGGCAGGATGAGCTGCAAACTGCTTGCCTGCCACCAGCAGTTCCAGCCATTTGTCAATTTTGTGATGCCATCAGCTGGGAAAAGCCTGAAATGCAGCTCTGGATTACTGCAGTGATCATCAAGTACATTTAATGAAAGGACATTCTCCTTGTCCCCAGGGATTTAGCTCCTGTCTATTCCTTTTAAAAAATGCCTTCAGAAGTGAAGATGTTTTCTTTAGCCTGGAGAGGCCAGTTTGCCTGGAGAGGTCAGGGAATTATTCTCACTTCCTATCTGTAATGTACAGATAGTGGTTTTCAATGAAAAATCTAACTCAGAATCAGTAATTGCCTCTGTGTATTCTTACACCCACCTACTGTTTCAGAGSATCTTTTGGAGGTGTTCTTCATTAGGAACAATCCATAAAAATGTATGGATAAGAATGCTCTCCCAACATAAAAGCAGCTCTGTCAGCTGTGTATCACAACAGTAATCAAGGACCCCTGATAKAGTACGGCAGTCATTTGAGACTGATCTCTTGCCATGAGATACTGCAGCTCTGGTGCTGAGAAAGCTTTAGAAGAAAATTATTTCTGAATTGATTCTTCGAGACTTATCTTGCAGTACAGCCTTCCCAGGAATAGAAATTCCTGTGGTGACAAAACTAGTTATTTAGCTAGACTGCTCTGTAAGAAGCCAGCAGTTGTTAGCTTCATGTTAAAAAAAAAAAAAAAAAAAAAAATCTCATCAGAAACAAAATGCTGCATGCCATGCAATCAGTGGACTTCTGTGATGGCATTTTTTGGGGCACATTCTCTTTGGTTTTATTAAGATTATCTGAAAAACATCCAATGAAAACAGAACTCATTGTATAAAAACCCCAGAGCAGCTGTACAAGACTGTCATCTTTTCTGCAGCCCTGTTAGTGCCTGGTGGAGAAAAATGGAAGTGCTGCTTTGCCTTTGTATGACAGGAAAATTACTAACTTTAGGCAAAGGSCAAACCTAGGAATGACTCAAAAGGAGCATAAAGGCTCTGGGTACACCAATCTTTCAAATTATTAGATAACCTGAGGGTAAATGGTGCATCAAAACTYGTCATGGTCTTCTGCAGGGTCTAATGAGAAATTTTTCAAGCAGGAAAGAAATAGATTAGCTGGCTCACCAGTGTTTTCACTGTTAAAACATGACTGTAAATGCCAGTGAAGCTGTTGGGAAGAGTCTGAAAGCATTTTTAAAGTCCTGTGGGAGTTGATATATAGTGTGATGTGTAACACCATCAACGACACTACTTTTTTTTTTTCTGGGATAACTCAAATAAGCAATAAAAATATTGAAAACCTAATAATGAGTAAGACTGGGATAGGCTACCTGCTGAACATTCAGCCAGGATCSTTATATGCTTGTACAACTCAAAAAAATAAAATTAATATTGGTACTGACAATTTCCAAAGAAGATGAAGCTAAAAAACAGGAATTTGCCTGTAGTGGTAGTGGACATYATCTGCAGAAAGCAAGTTACCCAGAAGAAGAGTGTGGTCAGTGCTTCCCTTCTGAGGGTCTCCTCTAAGGTGAAACTGGCTTTCACAACTCTCAGTCACCACAAAACGTCTGTCATGGAAGAAACGAGCATGCAAATACCAAAACTTCACCCGATTGCACACAGCAGTTGTTGAAATACAGAATGTTTTCTGGTTTGCCAGTTCCAGCAATGTATCCATTACTCATTTCATGACATGCTGCTGCTGCTGCTGCCATCAGTGCTGGTATAGATCTTGTGCAAGGCATCATTCAGAGCCCAGAGGGTACATCACAGGGAGCACTGTTTGTTGGGTTAATTTGMCTAGAAGAGTGACAATATTTCACTGTTCTCCCAACAGATGGAGAAACAGAATTCTCATTCAAAACAGACAAACTCAGTGAACCAAAGTACCTTTGTTTTTCTTAGAAGCAGCAGTGGAGTACATCACCCGTCTCCAGCTGAAGAATTATATTTAGTCTGATGATATGTAGGAAAGAGAAAAGAGAACTGCTTATGTCATTGATTTTGCACTAGAAAGTGAAGCCCTAAAATATTGTAGGATGAATACAGTGAGAAGGAAGGGCATCTGCTGTAGAAAACCCAGCCAAAGAACACCTTGGCACCTGTCTGGTACATTCCCAGGTGGGGGGAAGTACACAAGAAGAGTATTTATATTTAAGAACAGTCCATTCTTTGATGTACCTTAMAATATGGTGCATATATCCATATCTAGGACAAAGCCTAGGCTGCCTCAGCTTCTAGCATGGAGAAGRGGCCCTATCTTACTGAAGAGAACTGGAGGAGCAAAATCAACACACAAGCTTGGAACAGTATTGCTTGTGAAGGCCATGTGATCAAAGCAGGAAGGGTTTTTTGTTTTCCTACATTCTTCTCATTGTGACAGAGCCCCAGATGAAATCCAGTAGTCAGGTTCCAAAGGTACAAGGAGGTCAGTAGGAGGTAAAAGGTACAAGGAGGTAAAATGCCCTGTTTTCTCTCAAGGCAATGCTCCTCATGCTGCACAAGGAAAGTTCCTCTTCCTAAGTTAACTCCAGTGAATCTGATTCTAAGATGTTGTTTCTAAGATGACAAAAAAAAAATCTCTCCCCATCCTTCCAATCTGCACAGGCCATTTTTTTTACATGGCCCAAAGGTTTAGGGACTGAGTCACTTACAGACCATGGATCATTAAACTGGGCTGAGGATGTGCCAGCCCCTCCTCTATACGGAATAAGTTATTTTTGCTCAGCCATTATGGACGGTGCAACCAGAACGCAGGCAATGCCAGCTGGGACCCAGAACTATGTATGGAAAGAGCACTGACTCCCCAAAACCTGCAGAGTGCAGTATCCCAGAGGAGCATGTGAGTTTGGATGTACAATTTAAAAGCAGRAGGACATGATATGTATCTGTTCTCTGAATCTCACTGGAATTTCTGCAGCTTTCCAGCATTTGCTTTTTATCACTTCAGACAACAGGAAACAAATTCTGCAATTAATTCTATCTTATATGGATGCCAAAACTCAAGAATGGAGCATATAAATTGGAACAACCCAGGGGGCTTTGTTCTAACTCTTTTCAGCCCTGAAACATCACCAATTATTTCCTGGCACTGCTGCAATTTGTTCCTCACCAATCACTTTGTTTGCCAAACGGATTGCTGCCTCAATGGTRTTTTCTTCCGCAATTTCATCAACCAAGCCCAGCTTCAGTGCTTCAGTTGCTGGAATGTGTTTTCCTGTGATAAAAAAGAGAAATAAGGTGACTACAGTGGAGCCTGATGGGCAATTTTGCTCTTTTCCATATAATCAAATTACTTGYGCAGCTGGTAATTAGCCCCTCATGGGTGGAAGCAAGTTGAATTAYAACCCAAGCAGCTACACAGGTAAAAAAATCCTGGTTTTAGACCAAGCTGGTGTGACTCAATGCCATGTTCTTCTACACAGACACAGCACTTGCCTGTCGTGATCATATCCAGAGCAGCGGGTACTCCAATCAGTCTCGGGAGTCGCTGAGTGCCTTCAGCACCTGGAAGYAACCCAATGGTGACCTCTGGAAAACCCATCCGAGCCTAAAATGAAGCAAAATTCAACAATGAATCAGAATAGAAAGAGCAGAAAGTATTAGAAAGATAAGTGCATGCTGAGCAATACAGAAGAAAGACAAGCAGATGTGAGTCACACTGCTCCTCTAGGAAGCCTCAGAATTTCTACACAGAAACTTCATCCTTGCTTTTTGTGACATATKATATTTAAGAAAAAAGCCAACTTGACCATTTCCAGGATTTGTGTACAAAAGCACAARGAAAACATGACCTTTCAGAGGATTTCTGTGCTCATACAGTGGTGGGGGAGAGCTGTGGGGCCAACAGCATTCCCCAGACTGACACATGTCAATAAAGCTTCCCCGCAGTTGTTACCAACTTCTGATTGAAGTATCACCCCCCCCTCCCCCCAACCTTGCAATTCTTGCAAGTTTAATAAAGGGTTTAAGGGCCTTAAAACCATCTTGTTTCACTACCTGCCCTGGGCAGGGACACATTTCACTAGACTAGGTTACTCAGACCCCCATCCAATCTGGCCTTGGACACCACTGAGCTCTTCCCTAATCTTCTTTCAAATGTCTCTTGGTTCATTTAACATGGAAAAGTCGTGGCAGAGAAGCCAGGGCCAGCAGGACGTGTGTAAGGGTCTTCTCATCAAAAATGTATCTAGATTTTGTTGCCTTTTTGTTGCCCATTTTCAATTGAGCTTYTAAGAGATTTTGAGTTACTTTAAGACCACTGCTTATAGTTCCAGTAGTCATGGCACTTTGTGATGTGGTTTAGTGGACATGGTGGCAATTGRTCAAAGGTTGGATTTAATGATCTTGGWGGTCYTTTTCAACCTTAATGATTCTGTGATTCCATGGCCCTCACCTTAGGTGGCCACAGGGTGATGTGGAAGAACTCTTTATGCTGCTGCAGCAACCCACACTGCCACAGAGAAACAGTGACTCACTGCAGGAGTGAGGGRATGGCCCTGGCACTGAGTAGTCTCTACAAAGAGACAGGTACTGTTCAAAGGAGGTTCKGCATTTCCAAACCTTGAAGGAGGGGATTGAAGAAAAAAACCCCAGATCACTCCTTAAGACTCTCAAAGTTGTCTTTTGATCAAAGTGCTCCTTGGGGACCCAGAGCTCGTGGAGAATCGAACCATAAATGCTCCATGCTAGCYGAGTTTCAGCTACCTATAGAAACTAGGCCACGAGCAGAAAGAAGTGCAGAATTCACAGGGCTGGGGAAAAAAATAAATAAGAGAAAGTCACGCTGCATGAGTCAGTAAGATACAGCTGTCTGCATCAGAACATGGATAATGAGACCTAGGGCAAAYTAACATTTGGTTACTGAAGTTTCTATGCAGCCATAGTTAGTTACAAATCCTGTAGTTACATCCTCCTGTTAGTTACAAATCAACTTTATATTTAGAAATTACTSGAAATTAGTTAGTAATGCTTAGGGAAGTACATCAAGGGTTGTGGTGCAGGTGAAGGATGTCTGAGCACACAGACTTGTATCCTACAGCTATGAAGGCACCCTCCTGTGGGTAGAGGGTCCCAGAAAATGTCCCTGTCCCTCTGCTGTGCCCGTGCCATCTGTACATGGCTCCTGAGGCCTCCAGCAGCCCCTGTGGCCCGCAGGGTGTGTTACCTTCACGTGTGCAACGCGGTAGTGACAGCCCAGAGCCACCTCCAGTCCTCCTCCCAAGGCSACGCCCTCGATGGCTGCCACCACTGGCTTCTCGCTGCTTTCGATGAGAGACACGATGGGGGCCAGGCCAATGCCTGGGTGGCGCTGCGGGGTGGAAAAGCCTCGGATGTCAGCTCCTGAGGGAACACCAAGAGACCAGGAGGGATTAGCGGGCAAGGTGGTGACTGCAACAATCCTTCCCCTTGTGCCAGTGGACACAGCTGCTCACAGATGCCCCAGTCCTTGCAGGGCGTGCTGCTGGCAGGACAGTGGGTAATGGGAATAAAACCCTTTTGGGACAACCTTCAAGCAGYCCTGGATTCTTGATCCTGTTCAGAGAGYTCTGGGGAAGGCTGTGGACAAAAAYRCAGAGTATTCTTGTAAGGATCATGYWKRTATTTGCAAACATCCTTGGTGTAATAATGAGCYTGGAGTAGTAAAGTGCAAGTTACTACTAACAAGCAATGTAGAGCTCCACAGAAATTCCCTAACTTTTCAGGCTTCTACAACTGGAGAAGATCTGTTATTTGCCACTGCACCACCTCAGGTACATTTCATTCACTGGACCAGTAAATGGTCCATAGATTTTACATAAACAAAGCTACAGAGACTAAGGAAGCACCAGGATGTTATGGAGTTGAGCAGCTSTCTCTCATTTCAGCATATTTCACAGACCAGCTTATTTCTGGCCTGGACAGTCCAGCTTGTCATGTGCCTCGTGTCAATTGTGGCTCAGCAAAATAGACAAAGCCCCCTGTCTTGGTAGCCAATTCCAGCCAAATCAGGACTTTTCTCAGCAGTATTACAAGGCAGAGAATATTCAGATATGATGGGTGGAGAGTGTTTCCTCTTTTGCTCAGGCTGTGGTTGATGTCTTACCTGCACTGAATTTCCCATTTTCACCACAAATCATAACAGCTTTCACTGAGGGATCTGCATCAGCTTTCTTCAGGCCATCCTCTAAAGTCTGGAGAACTGCCAGACTGAAATAAAACAGAGATTCAATAACCATCAACTACATGCCCCTTCCAAGAGATCTGTGTTACAAACACCGAGCAGCCCAGTGGAAATGAGCAGGTCCAACAACCTGTCTGGTATCCTGTCTGCTGGATAGCCTCTCACAGTGATCCTGTCCTCAGCCTCCCTCTTACTCCAAGGACAAACACCCAAACCCAACAGGCTGACTGCAGACCTGTCAGTCAAGGCCTGGAGAGTTATCTTCAAGCTGTGACACGGCTGTTTCCATAGCAAGCATCACAGGGAAATGTTCTTTTGAAAATGTCTTTATGAATTAAACACTCAGATTTTCAGGAAAACAGTTTAGCATAATTTAAAAGTAATTAATGCTAAACCACTGACAATCTAAGAACTTTTGGGAAGAAGCTCTAGGGATAAATATGTTATCTTTCAAACACCTGACACAGGCTCTGCTGCTATTAATAATGCTACCTTGTGAAGATCTGCACAAAGGCCCAGACTTAAACTGATGTGGGATCCTGCCAAAGGGAATTTGGGCATGAAACACTACACAGAACATGTTTTCACTCATCTGAACAGGTAGTTCTGTGGACACCAGCAGTAAATGTGACCAGCTAAGAATTAATGAAGAATTTCAAAATGGATCTGTAGAAGTATAGATAGTGTTTTGTCAAATCAGATATTGTAAAAGTCTGACCCCACTGTATATCCACTTTGCATTGGCTCCTTTAAAGCTAATTTTTATATGCATGTGTTTGTGTCAATGGACATGGAGWTCATAGTCTGTTTTAGAAGGTGGCAACAATAGAGAATAGTAGGCAAAAATAGAAGCATGAACACTTTAGTTATARAAATATTTATAGAAATTTTGTGTATATATAATTTAGATACTAAAATAGACGGATATTCACACCATTTTAAGAATATAGTTTGTGACAGACTATTCTGTGTGCATGTGTAGAGATGTCTCTGATTCAGAAAATCTGAGCCACAAGCAGTTGGAATMTGGAAGAATATCCAGAAGTAACAAACATGTTTGCATGGCCTTTTGTAAAACCAGCCATCCTTCCTAGGCTTTCTCCAAAGCCTGAGCCTGGCTCCACATGTAAGCTTGGTGGTGATGAGAAGGGAGCAGAGCTCTGCTGATGCCCAGTGGAGAGGAGCAATGTTAATTACAYAGAACTGAAAGACCCAAGACACAGTCAGGTTGTGCATGTTCCTCTCTATATTTGAGGGCATTTAATCTAAAAAAGGAGTTTGTTGTGAAGTAGATGAATATCACACCACTGTACTCTTGTGCACACACATTTTTACAGGGCAATGCTTGCAGCATTCATGTGGTAATCCATAGTCTGAAAAGGGAAACCTTGGAGCCCAAGGAGCTCTATGAAAGCCAGCTGTGTGAAGGACTGCCAGACATCTTCTGCTTATTCATGCTTATTCCTCCTTCAAAATAAAAAATTAAGACAAGCAAAGTCTATCAATCTGAGCTGATGGCTGAGAGGGGCTGTCTGGGAGTGTCTCCAGGACCATCTGCTGCCTGGATAAGGCCGTGCTATACAGAAGGGTCAGTGGGAGCCCTGAGAGCTGACAACCAGAGACTGGGAGAAGTGTTATTTTTGGGGAGAGAACAAACAGTTATGTACAAATTCCCAATCCAGACATCAAAGGCAACTCTGGAGTGTGATGTTARTAATGGTTCTGAAAGCTGAAACTTGAGAATAATTTGGCAATACCRAAGTACAACTGTGAGGTGAGTCAGTAAACATCCCTTCACTGAATGTAGCTCCACGTAGCAGAATATGAAAGCCTTTCCAAATTTTATATAYTAAATATGTGTTAATATGTTAATTGTTTTTTATCTCCCTCCCCYTGGCATATCTGTGGCTGCTGCTATTTGAGGAGCACCCACAGGATGCACCCAATGCTCACTGCTCTTGGAGTTCTGTTTGTGTATGGGTGGAGAGCCAGGCCACAGCAATACTGGCCTCTCCCAGGGGCTGGGAGATGTCAGGGAAAGCCATTAGAAAATGTCATTACACTCTACAAATCACAGTGTAAAGAAGGAGAAAAAATATGCCCCATGATCCAAACAAATGTGAAGTTACTAATTTGCAAATATTGTATAGACAAATGGCAAAATTCTGTCASGAACAGACCAGAAGTAATCAAAGTATTTCTGTGTTTGTTCCAGGCGTGTGATCAGGAGATGCAAAATGCCCAGCTAAAAGGGTTGTCTGCAGCTAATGGAAATGTTCAGAGTTTTATGGGGGAAACCACTTATAAGCCCTCAGCACTTACAGCAACATACTCCTACCAAAATAAAAACTAGTTATCAAGGCTGCCACAAAATCAGTTTGATCCCTACGTTGCCTTTATTAAACCAACAGGACTGCTTATGCTAGTGAAAAACTTGGTGTTYATACAAATATTTCTTCTCTCTCCAGATAACTTTCTTCCAGTAGGAATTTTTGTGGGATAAAAAGGAAAGACAATCAGACTTTCTGCAGATTCTTGTTTTCCTAAGGTGGAGTGATAAGTTTGCCTTGGATATGTCACAGTCAAACACACAGACTGCATTGCTTTGTCACTCACATGCCATAACCGGCACTAAGAGATGTAATTTTCAATTAACACATCAYAGTAAAATATATGACAATAGGATTATAAAAATACTCAGGAGAATCCCAACATCAGATTGCTAGAGCATTAAAGAAACAGAAAGTCACCATAATTTGTGTAAGTATTTCATTACTGTGACAGTGTCATTCATTTAGCAATAACAATGCAAAAATTCCCTCCATGCATTGCAAGGTTGCATCCCATGCCATGCAGTCAACTCCACCATGGACACAATTTGAATTGCAAGAAAAGTGATTCTGCCAAGCTGGTTCAGTGCTCCAGGTTTCAGAAGCACAAAGCAGGTGCTGTCAAAGAGCAGGTGCACACCAGAGTAAGAGAATATTCTTGGAGCTTACCACACCAGGTTGTTTTTATTTTATGGGACACATTGCAGTGGCTGTGATGTGCTGGACTTGTAACAGGGTTTTACTATTTACCTTAACTATTTCACATTTTAGCTGGGATTTGTGAATGTGAATTTCTTCCATTWATATATAYAYATATATATATAYRKGAATCCTGAAAATTTACTTAGTCACATATAAAGAAGTGAGACTTGAATCCAACAATGGAAAATGTTTATGGAAAACATCCAGGTCTGGTCCTTTCCCTTTATACATTTCCCAGCTTCTAATAAATTTTAAAAACCTGAAAATCCCAAACCTGAACACGAATAATCCAGGCTGTCCCTTTTTCACAGGCCCCCTGTCCTCTGGATAGCTTCCTGCAGTGTTTTTCTTTGAACTAGCTGCTGGGAATTTACATAATCCCCTTTTTAAAGCTGAGGACTTGTGTTCTGGAGTTACCAACCCTGCTCTCTCTTGCTTCAGTGTCAGATCCAGCTGTGTAGTAGCTGCTATCACATGCTGTTGTGTGACAAGTTGCTAATACAGACTGAACAGTCATGCAYGTAAATRAAGGCSAGAGTCAGAATGGCATCCTTTTGGTGGAATTTTAGAATAGTTGTTTTARGAAGCAGATGCTTATTCATCCCGGAATTTTCTCTAGGCATCTCATCCTGATGAGGTGCTGATGCAATCCAACGTGGGTAATCATATTCTCCCCTCATTGCTATCTGTCTGAAACTGCAGCTTCTCTAATTTACTTTATATTTTCTGATTTTTATGGTGGTCAGGGTCAGAAGGTGTCCTGGTTTTGCTTGGTCTGGTTTTTGGGTGGTGGGGGGATGGGACCAAGAAACCACAAAGACGGCTCCTCTGACAAAGTTCTAGAAGCTTTCTCCTTCTTCTCCAGCAAAAGGAGCCCTTCCCCCTGTGTTTTAGAGCCAATCCATCGTGGCTCTGAGGTTGATGGATGGGCTGCTGGTCAGGCCTGGGCCAATTGCACATGCTAGTTACACCTCTGTGATGATGTATGGTCTTGTACTTAAGAAGAATTCAAAACAAGATAGAGTGCATCCGCCATTTAGTTTTTAGGTTGTTCGTATCATGCACCGGGGGAGGACAGAGGAGGAGGGGGAGGAGATGTAAGGGAAAAAAAAAGGAGACCCAAATCACAGTAAGAAGAAAACAGGTGCTGTTGCTGTTGCTGTGGTGCTCGCACATGGAGAAAACAAGCTGTTCTCAAAGGGACTATTTCTTCAATGGGAGACCTGTATAGAAAAGAGAAGCCCTGCACTTGAGATAAAAAACCTGGCCTTTAAGGACTGGATTGATCATAAGCCTAAAAGGGGGAAGAGGTGCCCCCCCTACATCAGAAGCGAGCTGATGCTTAGAAGAAACTGTGTTCTGCCAGGAGATTTSAGAGAGTGGCCTTGGAGAACTGTTTTCTCCYAYGAGGTAAAGAAAAGAATCCCATGCCACCAGCAGTTATACACTGACTGTTTCTTGGGAAAAGAACTTCCACAGCTCAGAGCTGTAAGGACTCTTCTCCTATGGTGCTGGACGGCAACTGTAATGAGTAGTYTGATCTATGTTAAAMYTTYMWYCCYKSCYYCCYTKKKSCYKGGRARGKATGGAGGGGTGGGGARGGACAAYCTGAGAGAGACAAGTTCRCAGAAAAAATAACAGGTATCTTAAAATGTCCRTTTTTATTTCTTCTMCTTGTAAATTTTCCCCTATCTTTGTTCCCCTCCCTGGTGTGGTAGTTTTTTTAGTAGCCCTTAGTAATAAATCTATTTTGCAACTTCAGTTTTTTTGAGCTTGTCTCACCGTTTCTGGAGCATATATGTATCTTTCTCTCCATTACRTTGTCATATCTAAAAGCCATAAATTTTAGTGTTAATTGGGCTTTTGCTCTTCCCCTCTGCCTTCTCCGGTTGGTGGTGGTGGTGGGGGGGAGTGGGATGTCGTGGGTGCTTTGGCTTTCGGCCAAGTTCAAACCATGACAGAAGGACAGTCCTGGCAGCCAGGGAGAGTCTTTTCCAATCAAACATCTTACACTGTCACATTTCACACAATCCCACACATAAGCTCCCCTACTGCAAGTCCTCCCTTATCCTCCCTGGAGCTTTTCTGTCCTTGTCAGCTCAAAGTTGAAATACTCCTTAAAGTCCTTCTAATTCCCAGTGCCAGCAGCCTGCCTCTGCTGAGAAGGGGTAGTCAGTCCTTTCTATTGCATGTCTTGTCTTTCTGTTCCCCAAAACTCCCAGTTCTTTTATATCTAAATCCCTTCTCACAATGCCATGGTCTCATAAATGCACATCTCTGAATAGAAAACTTCTACAAACCAGGAAAAAACCTCTAAACAAATCAACTTTGGCACGTGATATCTCTGCTGGTGGAGAGACTGATTAGCTTAAAGGGGAGTCTGTGTGGGAGCCAAATTTGCTGCCAGACTCAAGGCAGCACACATTCCTCAGGAAAGCACTGCCCTGCAGGTACCTGCACAGCAGAGGATGGTGTCAGACAGGAGAAAGCAAATTCCTGCCCACCAGTGGCTTCTAAAGTGCTAATGGCCAGTGTGATGACCCTGGAGGGGGAAATGGATAATGGGAAGAGGTAGAGGAGGCTGGAGCAGAGCAATGAAAACTCACCAGTCTTAAAAAGCATCTGTGCCTGCTGTGAAATGAAATTTTCAATATTGCAGGACATAGCTCCTATCTGTAACTTTCTCTGCCTGCTGCCACCTGTGCAGTCAAACATTACCAAGAGCTGTCACAAACCTGCTCCCTGTGGTCCAACACAGAAATGAGCAGAAGMAGGAGAGCCCATAGATCAGACTATGCTCTGCCTTTCTTAGCTGCAGTCAGGTCAGCTAAAAACTACCCATGGCAAGGGTGTGAGAATTATGGATCCCTTTCAAAAGAGGTATTTCCCTGGCATGCCACCAAAGACCACAGACATGTAGTTTACTGGGTCTGAATTCTGCCAGGATCTTCCTTCCTCCCCTTGGGGCTGGGGGACTGTGATGATTGAAGCATGGACTCCATGTAAGGCATATGAAGATGTGAAGATGTTTATTATGCAGTAGTAAATTCCTTATATATTGTAAATTAACCTGGAAGTAATTCTACATTACAACACACTCCAATCAATTATCTTGTCTCAGAATATTGCCTTTTATGGTACTAGGAAAACAATACCTTTTACGGTAGCAGTGTTCTTTTAGTCTTGCAAGAACTAGTGGTTTCAAACTTTTCATTTGGCCTACCTACTTCACTCGTSATCAGTTATGTTTACTAATTCTAAGGCTTCTTCTGCAGCCAGGACAGGATATAGGCCTGACTTTCAAGGTCTGTTGTTCTGCTGTTACCACTACCAATATTTCGTAACCCTACAGGGAACAGGACCCCAACCACACCACCTGTCACCCTTGGTGTATCAGAACTGCACCTTGCTGTGAGGACACTGAAAGGCCGGGAAGAAAGGGCAGTAAAAGCAGAGGTCTGTCCTGAAGAAGTTGTTGTGCAGTTGCTGTTCAGTGGCAGAGRTGGCTTGGGTTTTTTCCAGGACTGCTCAAAATAGGGGAGTTAAGGTTCCTTAACCATGTATCTGTTACTATTAATGGYTGGACTCAGTGATTTTAAAGATCTTTTTAATGTCAGGAATTCTAAGATTCTTTAGCTCTGTATTTTGTATTTTTTCATGGTAAGGATGGAAAGTTTATTGTGAGCACAGCCTGGAAGTTTTCTCTAGACTGGTCTTGGGCACAGGAGATCCAAAGGGTGTCTTACACCCTACAGTTCCAGGAGTCCTACATGTCTGTCTAAACTCACCAAGTCACTCCAAGTTTCTTACTGTAATTATYTCAGCATGTGAAAATGTTCTTACTGCACTTCTAAACGTGTTGCAACAGRAGAGTGAGCATTGCCAGCTACAGTGTAGTTTTGCTACTGAAGGGCAGCAGGTTTTATCTCCTCTTCATGCTCTTACTTCACTCTATCAGTTTCTTTATAACAAACTTTCTGATTTATAAGCCAAGCACAATTTCAGTGGTTTTCTTCTGGTTTGTGAATATAGACTGAATAGACAGCATGGTCACTGTTAGYGAACAACTACAGCTGCTTAGAAAGGGCCTACATGCTGTTCAGAATGAAAGGAACTAAATTGTACACCTAATGTAAAGCAAAAAGCACGTAAGTCCTTTTCAAGACACACGTAAAACGAAAATTTCATAGGCTCTTTTAGATTCGTGTTTGAATTTGTTTTCCCCTGGCTTGTGTTTGAGATCTCACAGGGCCTCTCCTGACCAAGGTCGGTGTTTAGAGGTCAATTCCTTAATAATTTCTAAAGGGCAAATGAACTGCCTYCTGATAGATCCGGCTGGGTTTAACCCTGGTGCCAGCTCTGCTTGTTGTACCACACCTGATTCCACAGAGCCCTTTGCCCTCACCCCCGTGCACACTTGGACAGCGCAGGGATTTGTCAGGCTCTGAGCAGTATGYAGGGCAGGCAATCAAACCCGGATAGCTGAGGATTGGCTTGCACCAAGCAGCGCTGAGGCACTCCAGGCTGAGCAAACGCTGCTGTGCTGTGCTGTGCCTTGCTGGAAGCCGTGTCTTGGGTGTTTTAAGACTGGAAGGTGATGAGAAACAGGCAAAGTTGTTAGACAACTTCTGGGGAAGATGACAGAAAGCACAGCCGAGCCTGGCACCTCTCCCGAAAAACGCCCCAACTAGAAATCATAGGAGCAGAAGCTGTGGCAAAGTTCAGCATGTTTGCTGCAAAGCGAGATCCGAGCTCCCTCTGAGGGTACCGGGTGTCTCCGCGGTACCGAGCGGAGTGAAGCCCGGCAGAGGCTCTCTGGGGCCGCCCCCCGCGGGACCGGGTGGAGCCTCACTCGGGCACGGAGAGGGGATTGAGGAGAAAAGGAAGGAAATGGAAGAAGCCCCCGGCCCGCTCCTAAGGGATTCCCCCAGCCCCGGCGCGGCTGCCGGCCGTACCTGAGCGCGTTGACCGGCGGGTTGCAGAGCCGGATGACGGCCACGGCCGAGCCCCTCGCGTAGTGCGCCATGCCGAGCCTCCGCTGTCCCCGTGTCCCCTGTCCCCGTGTCCCCGTGTCCCCATGTCCCCGGGTCAGCCCCTGCTCACCCCGCCCGCAGCCCGCCCTACCAGCCCGGGGCTGGGCCCCGCCCCCTGCCCGCAGCGAGCTGGCTCTCCTATGGTTGCAAACTGTAGAACACTGAACATTTTCTTAAGAAAGTGTGTTCTTTAATGTTTGATCTTTGYAACTTTCAAACATGGTTAACAAGAAACGGGATTTAATCCGTGAAACGTCGAGCAGCTCATAAGCTCCAAGTGATGTGCAGGTGTCAGAAAAACAAAATCCTTGTTAGTAGAATTGCCTTGCTAAGGTTTAGGGCTCCRTGTGTTTCAATGATCTCAGTCCTAGGGRGACGTTGACAATGCTTGGGAAGACGGATGTGTCACTGAAAGTGGRCAYAGAGAATGTAGAATTTACWGGCTACAAGGACATCTGGCAGAACWCAYAAGATAAAGGAGAAACTAATAAAGCCAACTCAGMAATTGTGCTGGAWTCAGCCCTGACTGGGTAAAAGRWAATTCCAGCAGGGGCAGAGCATGACCACCAACTCTCGGACCACTGACCCAAGAAACCACTGACCCAAAAGAAGGGAARGATTGAGCATGTSTCTAATTAGCATGAGAAATGAGAGMATCATTAAGCAGTAGAAGACAGAATATTAATTAATCAGAGAACAATGTAACTTGCAACCAATGAACATCAATATGTTAATTTGCAAAAATATATAAATAGTGAAAAGTTTTGAAAATCGTCGAGCTGGCTTTGTGGATTTGCYACCCAGKCCCCTTTCTGTGCAGAAATAAGTATCTTGATTCAGTGTTAGATGAATTGGCCACTTGCACTTTGGGTGAAAGGACCTACTGTGGGACAACACTGGGATTTAATGTGTGCTCCTGGTCAAGCTCTGTCTCCCTGGTGTGCTTGGGTGTCATTTCACACCAGCCCCTCAGCTCAGTGCAGTGATGCCACTGTAAAAGAGCTAAAATGTATGAGGGGAAAAAGTAGTTTCTAATGTTACAAAATGTATCTGTTGCATTAAAATATCATTTAAGGGACAGAWTATTCTTATCCATATATTATCATATTATTTATATCTCAATAATCTCTCCTTTCTTCTCTTGGCCTTTGAAAGTCAGTCCCTGGGCAGAATGGCTACAGCTCCTTCCCTGGTCTGGAACAGGTGTAGACAATTTTAGAAACTGATTTGCGTGTACAGAAAGATCCTTCACTCAAAGCAACTTTTATTGCTGCTTTTATATAACTTTTATTGTTGGAGCTGTTGTGGTGGATCGCTCCAGCTCTTCTGCCATTTATTAATAATGTTAAAAAACACCAAACTGGGGACACTACTCTACCATTTGCTTGTAAAACAGCATGATCTGGGAGTTTATAAAAATGGTGTAAATGGTGCCTTTATAGGGCTCCTGGTCTGTTGTATCTTTATTAACCAGAATGAAATCAAAGATCACTCTAAGATGTACTTTGTGTTTATAATTTACAGGTCTGATCTACTTGTCCTTTAATAACAAAGCTGCTGTAGTTGTGATAAAACAGGCGCCTTCTGAGCCTGAATAAACACAGAAGAAAGCAGTGCTCAAGAAAAGAAAGGTCATTAAAAAAAAATTAAGGAAGTTCTACATTGTAATGGAAAAGCTCCAGTAATGTTTAAGGTTGTAGGACTGATTTTTTTTTTAAATTTTAATTTATTTTTTTTTTACCAGCAAGATGAACAGAGTTTGGTAGTGAGAAGAAGAAATGCCTTTCAGTGTATGTAGCAGAGAAATTTTAAGTCTTGGGAGATGTGCAAGGATCAAGTGCAAATATCTGAGCTTAAATCCAGCTCCAAAAACAATGGGGAAAGATGAGCGCATGGCACAGACCTCAATTATACTTCTAGCAATGTTTTCCTCTACGGATTTGCTATTCCTGTTTTGGGAAGACTTTTTCCAGAACTGGGTGCCAGATGTATTTTCTGAGCATTATCCTCTAATGTGTGGTCGAAACACCAGTAATCAGAGAGATCTGGAACAGTGAGATCTCTTTTCTTTTGGCAGGCCTGGGCACAATTATGCTTCCAGCAGTGTTTTCCTCTCACAGTGTTGCTGTTTTCACAGCAGGCAAGGCTGTGCAGCTCTGCTGCATTGGAGTTAGTCCTTGAGCATTGGGAGGGGTTCAGGTTGCAGTYTGTCAGTGCGCTTAACCTTGGCAAAATGTTATCAGGATGGTCCAGTTTGTTCCTGTAGCTTTTGTGTGATTCCTCAAGAGCTTTGTGCAGTCTCTGTCAGMCCTGCTGTTCTACCTGTGCTTGATAGTCTGTGCCTCTCTGAAAAGCAGCTGTGGGCTCTGAAACCACTGGATGTGGTGGCAGCTATCTCTAGCCCCAGGCCTGCCAAAAGAAAAGAGATCTCACTGTTCCAGATCCCTCTGATTACTGGTATTTTGACCACACATTAGAGGATAATTTAGAAAATACACCTGGCACCCAATTCTGGAAAAAGTCTTCCCAAAACAGGAATAGCAAATCCATAGAAACTCCAGTACTAGAAGTGGAAATGAGGGTGTGCACCAAATGACAGATTTCAATGGATGTGAATGTTATGCTTTGTCTTCTGAACACCCCAGAAAGTGCTGTGGTCGGAAAGATTCCTGCTTCTTTCTGAGCTGCAGAAACACAAATGTATCAAGTCTCCTACAGTCCCCTGGGAYCATCAGCCTGTTCAGGAAGTGCTGAACCACAAGTGCTTTATTTATAGGAGGCTCAGCTTGATTTTTGTTCTAGTATATCAGTGCTGTGCGGTACTCCAGAGGAAAAATCTTGATTTGCTCTATCCTTATTCACACAGAACAAAAATTCCTGGAAAATGCTTCTCTGGCAGCTGGACCAACCCTGTCCATTTCTGCTCCCAGAGGCATTGGAAAAGGTGAGTGTTCCAGCTGGAGGAGTAGAGTGTTTCTGTGGGAACAACCTCTGAGGAACAGGGAAGGTCTAATCAGCTGTATTGTGCAATCTGAGTGGAGATTTKTGGTAAAACCCATAACCACCATGCTGAGAGGGGCAGGAACTCTGAAAACTTACTCTTTCTTGACAGCAGCTGGCCTAAACATCAGGCATGAATTACACTTTTTTTTTGGTGAAAACAATGGCTCAGAGGGCCAAATCCACCAACTGTTTTCTTCTTTATCTTTTCCAGCTATGGTTTTTAAATGTTGGTTTGGTTTCTTTCTTAAAAAGTTGTCYGTTGTAAAAAAAGCTGTTGAACTCCTCATCTTTCTAATCTGGTACACTGTTCTTTGCCCCTTTATCTGTGATAAAARCCAATACTGGTAAACATTTGATCACAAAATAGTTTTCAAAGGCTCATTTGGTTATCACATCCTTAGGACACCTACTCTGATAACTTTAGAGTTCCTAGCTAAACTGTCCCCAAAACCAAGCCTCCTAGAGCCTCAGTGAGTGGAAGTTCAGTGTCTCGGGGCTGGCACAGAGAGCTCCCACAAAGGCACAGCTGGAGCAAGTGTGGTAACTACAACYACACAGCAAGGCACATTGTGGGTGGTGGAGTATTGTCCTATTGCAGAGTTTGAATTTCTGCTGAAGAGCCTTAGCTTCTTTTAGCCATGAAGATTGTTTCAGGTTGATGTGCTAAAGACATATTTTAAAGCTTTTCCTTCTAGCTGGGTATCCTTTGAGGAGTTTCTTTTCTGCAGTAAAAAAGGGTTTAAAATGTCTTGGAAACTTTGCCTCTGTTCTGTCTCATAAAACCAAGCTGGGCATAATTAGATGCATAGTTAACTTTACYCCTGTTAGTATGCACTTAAAACCCAATATGCAGGTGCAGAACAGTTGTATATCCAACTCTGCGATTCCCCCTTAGAAACAAATATCTCATTTTTGTTTCCAATGTGTGTGTGCAGGTGTGGAGAGTCACAACGGAGCCCTGAGAGCAGGACAGCTGTTGGCATGGAATCACAGACTGGTTTGCATTGGAAGGGACCTTAAAGCCCATCTCATTCCACACCCTGCCATGGCCAGGGACACCTTCCMCTAGACCAGGTTGCTCCAAGCCCTGTCCAACCTGGCTTTGAAGGAGTTTTGTCTTACTGAGGCTTTGCTCTGCTCCTTGGCTTCTTGAAACCCAGAATTACTCCTCTAAAATTCCCCACTGTATCAGAACTGCTCCGTATTTATATGTGTTTTAACATCCAGCCCTGCAAACACAAAGGCATGGACAGCTTCCCATACATGAGGCTGGTCTGACAGATACGTTAGCAACGTACAAACCCATAGCATTTCCCACCTAGTGAGTTGCCTGTTCAGCATTTATCTCCCTTTGTACCATGCTGGACATTTCAAATTTAAATTGCCTTAAAAAAAATTGCCATTTCAAAGGTAGGACCTTGATTTCTCCCTKCCAAAACAAAGCATGTTGATTATTTTAAATAATACAAGCCTATTTCATAACTTTTGAGCTCKGATATTTGCGTGGTTTCAAAGCAACACCTCCTGGCAAGCTGTGGTATTGCTTGTGCAGGGAGAGACCKCCCTTTTGGGACACGACAAAACAGGAATCCTGCAGAGTGAGTGACAGAATCACAGGATGCTTTGGGCTGGAAGGGACCTTAAAGTCCATCTCATTCCAATCCCGTGTCATGGGCAGGGACACCTTCCATTAGGCCAGTCTGCTCCAAGCCTCGTACACCCTGGCCTTGGACACTGCCAGAGATGAGTCAGCCACAGCTTCACTGAGAAACTGTTCCAGACTATCAGTGACCTACAGCAAAAACCTCTTCTTGCTCAGTGATAAATCATGGGGTCATGGATGTGGCTGTTCCAACTTCCACTGGAGGAGAAATAAAAGTTGGGAGCGTGGTCCAACATTCTTTAAAATGAAAGCACACATAAACACTTAGTGCTGTCTGACAGGTATTGTTGCCTTGTTTCTTTTTGTGTATGCTTGTACCACAGGTGCTGGTTTACATTGGACAGTATCACTACAAACCATGCAGGATTTTATCCATAAAAGAGCAAAGCCAGCAAAGGATGCTTGCAGTCATCCCTGTAATGGTGAATGGATGTTAGTGTTCTTCTTTGCCCTCTTAATTTGCTCCCTTTTCCCTATCCCAGCATAAAACTGRCAGGCAGAAAATAGAATGAAGGGAAATTCAGAGCAGTTTCAGAAAGCTTCTTTGGTGCTCCAAGGATCCCATTCCCTGAGTGCTAAATCAGCATGGGTGTCYTTAAGAGTGAACAAAAATATTACAGGAGACTTGGAAACACCACAGGATAAAGAACAAGGTGGCMGTGCCCTCACTCACAGCATCATACATGGCTCAAGTCACTGCTGTGCTGCATTGGCATCCCGTGGAACAATCCAACACATGAGGAATAGGACTGAAGAATAGTAGACCAGGGATGCAGAAGGCTGAGATGGATGTAAATGTTCATGCGCTCGAAATAAAAGTGATACAAGTCGCTGTAGAGGGATTTTTCTTGAAGGAGGTAGTAACAACGAGTGTGATAAAAAGATACGTGTAATCAATATATGTTTCTGCTCTCCATTCCAAATTCGTTAATGTAGCATTAAAGAAACTCTTTTATGTCCAGTAGTAAAGTACTGTGTTAAAAGCATCTTTCAAAACGTGGCATCTTAACATGCACTTTGGTCAGGCAGGCTGTGAACTGTGTTGAGAGTACTGGCTGGCAATATCAGACTGCTGGAGCTGCTGTCACTAAGCCCTTGAAAACAGTGTAAACCTCAGATACCAAGAAACCACTTGGTGCTTTGGCCGCCCTCATCGCACTCAGCCGCGAGCCCCGTGCCGGCCCACGCAGGTA
>NW_026623644.1:354552-367265 GCF_030028575.1 Malurus melanocephalus
GTGTCCGGGTGACAGGATTCTGAGTGAATGATGTGCCCTGGGAACGCGGTGCTCGGGGGTACGGGGCACTCATGGGGTGGGGTGTGCAGGTAACGGGAGTGCTCAGGGACACGGGATGCTCGGGGAATGGGATGCTGAGGGATACGGGATGCTCGGGGAATGGGGTGCCTGGCATTCCTCGGGGATGCTCGGGGAAAACCGCTCCCGTTATCAGGAGTGGAGCTCTCACTCTTGTATATTTGATACAAAAAAGGGACTTTTTCCAATTTGAGAGAGCGGTCAGAGATGCATCCGTGGCCCCCGCCGGGGTGCTTGCGGTGCCTGTTGTGGGGCACGGGAGCAGTGCCAGGGTGTTATCGCCGCTTTCTGCGCCGCAGGAAGCGTCTCAGTCAATCTCCAGAAAACCTGGAGCAAATCCCGCCGGAGTTAAGCCTGTGGTGTCTGTRGGGCTGTTGACAACAACAAAGATCAGCACAGGCTCCATGGTTTTGTGCCCTCTCCAGTTAAAAAAAAAAAAAAAAAAGTGTAGGAATTTTGATGCTTCTCTCACCTGACAGAAGTTTGGGTGAGTGGAAGGGATGTATTTGGCTTCACTTGGGCTATGTGGCTTAGCCCAGAGAAGTGCAGCTCCTAAGTTAATGACGGAAGGCAGGAACTGTAGTGCCAGGAAAAGGGGGAATGGTTTCCCACTGCCAGAGGGCAGGGTTAGATGGGATATTGGGAAGGAATCCTTCCCTGTGAGGGTGGGGAGGCCCTGGCACAGGGTGCCCAGAGAAGCTGTGGCKGCCCCTGGATCCCTGGCAGTGTCCAAGGCCAGGCTGGACAGGGCTTGGAGCACCCTGGGCTTGTAGCACCCTGAGACAGTGGAATGTGGGCAGCASTGGATGAGCTTTAAGGTCCCTTCCAGTCCAAACCATTTCTCTTTTCTCCTTGCAGGGAAAGGCACAATCCCAGGCACAGTCTTGTATTGTGCCTCATTTTTGCTAAAAGGATGGCGATAGGTATAAGTAACACTCACAGGCATAGTGCAATGAAAATAAAATCTTYAGAGAAAGCAGATAGGAACCTGTCTCCTCTCTCATTTGAGCTCTGTGGGAATTTTGCTGCTGRAAACTGCTGAGACCTTGTTGTGATTTCACTTGCAGTTGTTCTTTTAACCTGTAGTTTTAGTACTTCAGAGCTAGGCTGGTCTTAATAYACTGATCTCGTTCTCAAAGCAGAGGGGAAAAATAAAGGTTAATACTTTCTGCATTCGCTCCAAGATGGAATTGAGTGATCTGATAGCTCCAAGGAGGCATTTGGGCTGTGAAAGCTTGCATTTTTGTGGCAACTGAATGTGTCAGGAAGCATGGAATTTCAGGAGTGGGTTTGATATTATATTACTGCTGGAAAGGAGGGTCCTTTGCACTTCTTTTCCATCYATCTGCTTGTCTGTTTTCCTTGCCCCTAAGTGCCAGTGTAAGTGGTGGTGTGGTGGGCTGGATTCATGTGCCRAACCCACCAGCAATTAGAACCATGTGGAAATTGAATTCATGGAGCTGTGTATCTGTACCTGTGCATCCAACAGGGAGAGGCAGGCCTGCCTATTAGACAGTGACAGGGATCAAAATCAGTTAAGCTGCTCCTGGAAGTGTTCCCTGAGGCTGCAATTCCCTGGACAGTCCTGGTGTCTGTGCTTTGGCTTTTTGGTGGTGTTTGTTGTTTTGGATTTTTTYGGGATGAAAGCTGTGCAATACTCCCTATCTCCTGATGTTGCTAATATGCTCAGCCTCCTCCTTCCATTCTTTCCCAGGAGAAATATTTTTGTTTCCTGAAAACATTTCCTTTTGGGTGCTGAACAAACTGGTACATGTGAAGGGTTAGAAATGTAGAACTGGGGAATTTTTAGAATACTGTCTGTTATGATTCTCACCACTAGCTCCACTGGAATAATTGGTAAAACAGATGTTCATGTTTATGGAACAAAAACATTTTTTGCTAAATATAAAGGTGGGAGTGCTAGCAATAAATAAAGAAATCACATTTAGACACAGAGAACAGGTGGATAAAGAATTGAAACAGATGTAGGAAAGAAGGAATTACTCTCAGTTGCTCACTTTTGGCCTGAACTGTATTTTAACAGCTGTTTCTCACAGAAGAAAGATCTGTCCAAAAAGATAATAAAAGGTGAGACTGTTGGCAAAAAATTTATATCAGGTGCATTCAGAGATATTTTTTTTAAACTATAAACAATTTTCTTACCCCCACTAAGACTAAGAATAATTAACCTGGGAAAAAACCCCACTTTTTTATTGTGTTATTTTAAAGTCTATGTGAGTACAGCAGTTCAGACTTACTGGTTGTTAGTAGGGAATAAATGCTTCTCCTTGTAATGTGCAAGACTTTATATAAGGCTTTGTGACATAGATTAATGGCTTAATTGCAGTGTTAACATACGACTTCTGGGACAAATGCTCAATTTCCAGAGCTTGTTGTGGTTTTGTTTGAAATGCTTTCTGCTGTGTGGTTCCTGCCCCTGCCCTGAACCTGCTCTACARCATACACATCCCTTTCTTTAGGTCTCCTTTCCTGGAAGCATTTTCCTTTAGTTCCCTTATTAAAATTATTAAAGCTGGATTTAACTGCTGTTCCTGTAGAACTTGTCATGCAGAAGATAGCTTGCCACTTATTATTATTTTTGTTAGAAATGCCAGCATAAGCTTTAATAAGTGACTATATCCAATATTCCAGGTGGGTCTCAGCAGTTCAGAGCTCAAGTTAAATATTGACTTGTGCAGGACTTTGGCCTTGGGTAATCCCTGTTGAAGCTGCAGCCAGGAGAAAGGTATTGTGGCAAAGAAAATCACTTTAAACCACCCCCTGCCAAACTGAAGGCASTCTGGCTGTGGGGAGTGGTCCCAGAGAAGGCTCAACAACCTCCCTGAGTGTTCCCATGCCCAGGACTGGGAGTCTGCATGATGTGATGGGACAGCCATGTACCTGCCGGTGCTGACAGCCTAGTCTGGCTGTCTGGAGTGAAATTACTATAATTTGGGGTTTTCTTGGTGGTGCCAAGTCTGGTGGTCCTTTCTAATCTTGTTCTTATTTGTATTGAACTGTGCCTTGAGCTGGAGGGAATTGTGTGTGCCAGGAGCCCAGCTGGCAGGAGGTCTCTGCTCTGGGACCATGGCTTCCACTACAGAAGGCTCTTTGTGCTTTATAGACACGTGATCCCTAGAAAAAATAAACATTTCTCATTCTTGCAGAGATTTGCTCTCAGATATGAACTAAGCAATAACTGTTTCAGCACTTTCAGCCTGCTTCATTCCTCTTTCCTTGTGTTATGGGCTTTTTTACAAAGGTCTAAAATCTGCTTGCTAAATTTCATTGGAAATAGTATTCCTCTGGGGCTGACAAGATAAATTTTGTTCTTGGTGATGTGGTGTGTATCGTTCTTGACTCATTTGCTGTTGGGAGCTCAGCAAGCAACACGGAGCTGTATATTAAAGAAAACTCATTTTTCTCTAGCTAAGAGGCTTTGTAAGAGGTGGGAGGCATCGTAGACTTTATTTGCTTGTGGGGAAAAGGAATTTCAAACTAATCAGAAGGTTTTAGCAAAAAAAAAAGAACATCCAGTCATCTATGGTGCTTTAGGTAAAAGAATTTCGGCATCCTTTAATAGTAAAATATTTTGAGCTGTTTATACCTGGGGGAATAAGTTATTTTATATCTGTGGTAAGTCTGTTTTCTGTCAGAATCTGGTTCTAGGAAGATTTTTCTCCTATGTTATTGGAAGAAGGTTGGGTATGTCGTGTGTCAACTTTGTTTACTACAAACTGAGGTTTYGATGGAAGAAGCATTTTGTTTTAGATGCAGGAATGGGGTGGTGACTCCTGCTTTTTAACTTTGTATTTTTGAAACCATTTCCTTAAGTGTGATAGGTGTGAACTGAAGGACCTGTAGAGTGAAAAATAGCTCAAGTTTTTAGCATTCCTGTTGACTTTCTCTGCTCAGTGAATGCTGTGTAGTGGTGTGACTCACTGTCAGGTGTGTGTCACAGATGTGTGGCTGTCTGSTGTGACTGAGGTCAAGGTTTAGGCTGAGCTCCAGATGGTGGCCAGAGGATTACTTGAGACCTAATTACAAGGCTTCTTTGTGTAAGTCTGAATAGTTACATCACAAAGATATTTCTTTAATGATTCATCAGGCAGTTTAGCTGGGGAAATAGCCCACTAAGTTTTTAACTTTCTGTTTAACTTTCTGTTTTGCCCTTAGCCTGCCTTGCTTGTGTGCTGTACCCCAGCACTTGCAGGTTCTTTTAATGGACATTCACTTCCTGACTCTGCCAATGGGATCTCTGTCATCTCTRAACTCTGGATGTCTCTTTTTCTGTGCATGTGTGGCCTACATTTCTCCTTGCATCCATCTCTGGAGCAGGCAAGCCTCTGTGGTGTGAGCTGTGAACAAAGGCCTCTGCCCGTGGTTTATTCAGGCATGGACTCCCTTGAGTGAGCAAAGGCTATTTTTGGAGTTCCCTCGGGGAGAAGGTGGTCAGGAATCCAGGCTCGGAGCTGAGCAGAGGGGAGTGCAGCAGTGTCAGCCTTGGTGTCACTGTGCTGGGTCAGCTGCTTGTGGTGGTTGTCAGAGAGGATCCTGTCTCCTGCAGAAGGGTGTTAGCGAGGTCACCCAACAGCAAATTGCTGAGAAAACATGCATTTTACTCCACTGGTTTCTTMCTGTTGCCAGGAAGCACCTTGTCCACATTTCAGAGATGTGTGAGTTTTGGTTGCTCCTATCTTAGCTCAACAGATTTGGCCTACAACTCATGGATAAGGAGCATTGTCCCCTGCATCTGCATCTCCAGATCACTGTGCCAGCCTGTCTTGTCAGGTTGCATTGTCACTCTTAGCTGGTGCCACTACAGTTGTGGCCTTTGGCCTGTGGCAGGGTGGCTCAGTGCTGAGGGGGATGAAATTTCCTTGCAATGTTATCCTTCTTTGTGTCTGGGCTACTCAGGTATCCCTCAAAGWGGAGTTTCCCACTGATGCTGCGTATCCAGTGCTGCTGCTGGCTTCAGGTCAGCCTGGCACCTCCATGTTGGTGGAGGAAACAGAGTGCTGTGATCTCATGCTGGTGGTGTCATGGACCTCACTGGGTGGCAGATGGATGGCTGAGTTTTCACAGAATCATTTGTTTTCTACCTGTTTTCCTTACAGCAACCTGAACACTAAAGTTCACCATGCTGCTTGGTGGTGTTAGGATACCATGTTGGGAGTGAGAATGTTTAGCARTTGCTTTGGCTGTAGGGCTGCTGGAAGGAGTCTGGTGTCCCTGGGCACAGGTCARTATGTCATACCTGAGACAAAGCACTGTGACCTCCCTGGTTCCCTTACAAACAGAGCTCTTCTTTAATGGATTATTTACATTCCCCAAGAAATGTCCTGTGGTAGTTTCCATGTGCTTGCCTGTCTGTAGTGGGAGGAAATACTGGATGTTATACTGTTTAACTGATTTAGTGTGTTCTCATGSGTTGAGACTCCTYCTGCAGCCTGATGGGCAGAACGAGRGTTCTGTAAACTGTATGAGGTAGCTGTAAGATGCAAACATCATTTTTGTGTTCAGTCTTGCCTGCTCTGTTCCTGGAGGCAGGAGCTCTCTGGGCAGGGATAACCCAAATGTGCTCTGTGTAGTGCAGTYAAGTTGAGGGGCTCAGTGCACTGACCAAATGGGCAATTGACTGAGGGCATACCTGTATAGAAGCCTCCCAGTGCTCAGAGACTTAGGAGATGTTTGCACAGTCATTTCCCCCCTTGTTTAGGGTCAGAAAGTATAGTCTACAACAGAAAGTCTTCATGATGTCTCTTCAGAGGTAAAAGGATTTGTATGGGTTTTCCTTTACTTTGTTAGAAAATAGTTGACCTTGGGGCCAGCCATGGGCTGTTTGCTTTCCTGTGCTTTTGGACACACTGAAGCAGCAAAGATCAGTCCCCAGAATCCATGTGAGATTTGGTCAATGCCCTCTTCAGAACCCARATTACCTTGAAATCTCTGCCTTAATTTCAAAAATGATTCAGTTCTCCYTTAAAAAATTCTAAACCTAAGCCCTGGCTTCCTGGTTCTTGAAGTGGKAGGCTGTTGTGTGCCTGACCTCAAACTGGCTGCTGCTCAAGGTTCTGCAACACGTGATGCCTGGTGTGGCATCAGGTGATGGCTGAGGGATTKTGCTGATTCTCTCCTGGCCAAGGCATCCTTAAACCTTCTATTTTGAGAGGCCCATATGGTTGYAGGACTGAAAGAAACCCAAATTTCAGTGCTGCATCCCATGGGATGGTGCTGGGAAGTTCTTGACAAACAGCCCTCTCTCCTCTAGACTGTCACTGAAACCAGGGAAGGTGGTGTTAAAGAACCTGCTCAGCCTCTCTGTGCTCAATGAGCTCAGTGTTTTCTTTGGACGTTTCTTCATACTCCTTCATTTCCCTTCTTCCCCTGTAAGTCATGCTTTTCCCAAGGTTGCTCCCTAAGATTTCATTTCCGTCTTTTGCTGGATTTCATTTCCGTCTTTTGCTGAAACCTCACATCTCCAAGAAGGAGGTGCTAGACCACACTTGTTTTTCCATAATTACAGGATTAAATCTTCCAGACATTCTTTGAAGCCACTGAGAGAGCAAGGCTGTTGCCAGAGTCAGTTGGAGGTGCATTAGRGATTCTTAGGAGCTTGTTTATGCTTTGTGTGATGAGAGATGCTCCTTGTCCTCCTTTCCCTCAGGCTAGCTCAGATTATGCTGATAGCATTAGTGAAGAGCACTTCCAAGTCTGATGTCACTCCACAGCAAAAACTTGGAGGTTTATAGAGACACTCACCAGCCACTGGGACTTTGCAGAGTCACCAAGAATGAAACTGCATTTTGTGGAGCAAGATGCAATGAGAGTGGTGTTTGCAGGGAGGATTCTGATGTTTGTTTCTGAGACAGCTGAGAGAGGGAGCTCCAAGCAGGGCTGTATGGATGTGTTGTGCACATGCGGAGTTAGCTGAACTTCAGGAGAGCTGCTTTTTAAGCACTTTTTTTTTAATCCCTGCTTTCTGTATGACACTCTACTCCTCTTTTTGTAGTTCTTTTGAATGGCAGCAGCAAGTTGACAAGGACTGTGAATATGGGACGTGTAAAACCTCTATACCTGTGAGCCTTCAAAGAGGTGTGGGGCTTGTCCTGCAGATATTCCCAAAAGAGGTAAAACCATTAGGGAGACTTTATATCTCCAGCAGTGAAGAGTGAAAGTAGAAATGGGCAGTAAACACCAAACTGTAGTAATTGGAAAGCAGGAATCTTTTCCAGGCTAGTGAGAGCCTTGAGAGTGTGACCTGAGTAGTCTGAAAGAGTTGAAGGGTTTCACTGCCTTGAGAACTTTGTGACTCTTTGACAGAGGCTTCTGAAAGGACACAACGTTGATAATGGGAACTGCGGGATGCGCTGCGTTGAAGTTTTATCTGCCTAAGTAGCTGCTAGTCCAATTCCATTAATGTTTGCATATTTAATAAACTTTTAATGTGGGATTTTAATGAGTTGGCRGTTATCTCTGAACACCCAGCAGCAGCAGCAGTCTCAGAGTTTGGGTGGCTCTCAAATGGAGATTTCTCTCACTTAGAAGCCATGTGGCCTTTCCTTGGGCAGTCAGCAATTGGCAGGCTCTGAAGTACTTTGATTTGGTTTGTATTGATGTACATCAACAGTGAATTTTTAATTTGGATGGAGCCCTAGGGTTAAGTTTTTGGGGAAGACATCTTAAAAAGACGGATGTTAGAGAAGTGACCTTGGTTAATCTTGTAACACCCCATTTATCTACTTGGGATGCTTCTTGCTAGTGATCTAATTATTTTGGCTGCAAAATGGGACTGCCAGGGAAATTGCTTCTAATGTGGCATTTGCTCATTTATGGTCCCAGTGCTTTTGCTTTGTCTTTTCAGCCTAATTTTGCAAACATATATCAATCTCCTCATAGTCCCAGGCACCCAAGAAGGTGCCCTGCTAGTGCTGCAYAGTTGTACCCAAGTGTCTCTGATGAGGAGAAGGAAGGTAATCTGTCATCAAGRGAAMTGTGGAAAAATTCAGCAGAACAATKGTGTGTTTATGCTTTTGGGWTAAACGTGAGTGTAATAAATTCATGTCAGTATGTCAAATGTAGCAGGCAGGGTGAAAAGGGACTTYTGATAACATAGTGTAATTCTCAGTTCTGGCACCAGTAGGACTTTAAATAGGTTCCATTCCCAATCTTCAGGATGAATTCTCWATATGCTACTGTAATGTGGATGGTAAATGTGTAAGCTGTGAGGGTGGCAAGGGTGAGAAAATAATTCCTTACAGCCTTCTTTGAGATAAGACAGCAGTAATTCAGAGGCTGGACCATCAGATGGGTTTCAGGTGACCTTTCAGTGGGCCTGGTAAAAAGCAGGACAAATTCAATGCTTATCTGAGGCGTATTTTAAATTGAAGTTCTTTTTTTTTTATCTTCAGAACATTGGTTTGGGAGGAACAGCAAAGAGAGTTAAGGACAAAAACTGATGGACCATTACATCTTCCGAAATGAGCCTATTCACACTTTCCTATTGGAAAATAACTTGTCCTGAAGGTGAGTAGGTTCTGTATGTGACAGATGAGCTGCCTGATGCCTTGGGCCATGACCATTGGTCTTCCCAAAGGTGGATTCACCCTCATTCCAGCTTAGCCTGACACTGCCTCTCCAGGCTGACAAAACCCATGGAAAGTTGCTTGTGAGCAGATGTATTTTATCTGGGAAAAGTAGGGAGGACATACGGAATATTTTCCACTGATTATTTATCATCAATTTAGAAGCCTGTGGAAAAGCTGGGGTGCTTAGTGAAAGAGGTGAGCCATTGGGAACATGGATATTTTCTCTTGAGTGAAGAAAATGTAGGTGTTTCATTTGCAGCATGAGAAAGTTAAGCTTGTAAGACAAWCTTTGGTTTAGTTTGGTGAGTTTTTGAAATTGCATAAGGCATTTTCAAGTTTTGTTCTGGTTGTACCTCAAATGATATTTTCAGTGCTCAGAAGACCTGAAGAAGAGTGCTTGCTATCAACGATGATAATTTCCCCAAAGTAAAGAACATAATGCTTGAATGAAATTAAATCAGAATTGTATTTTGTAGAGTTTATGWTATCTTCTATGTTATTTTTATACTCAGCCCCTGAGGGCTGTATACAGTGACCGTACAGTTTTGTTTTAAAATACTTTAATAACAGAAATCAAAATGGGAAATGTTACATAAGTCCTGCAYTCAACACTGAAATAAAACCAGCATTTCTGAGACAAGTGAAGGTTTGAAATATCCTGGTTTAGACTTCACTCTCACTTTAATAAATAACATATAAAAGCAAGCCATGAGTTTTGTTGGCCGAAGTTTGCCTACTTGGCAGCAGTAATTTTTAAATTAGGCTAATAAATTGGCTTTTCTGATTTTAGTTTACTAATAATTATTTTGTCTGGTTTTTGGTGTAAGACAACTAGCAGCTCTGAACTCAGACAGTAGTGGAGTGTAGATGGTGAAAAAGAGGTGGTTGTCAGTTGTCATTCCGTCTGCACAAAAATTGCTTGAAAACATGCAGCACTGGTGTCATAGGCCTTTTGTACATAAATGCATTTCCATGTGAGTCAAAAATCCTGGTAGAAGTTCAGCATACAGTGAACTCTTTTCCTGTGTTTTTATAGATTTGAAGCTCATTAGGCCTGTGAGTTCCTTGAATATCTGCRTATTTGGTAGCTCTGAGAGCCTCTCAGGAGTGTAGGACTTGACAGGTACAAGACAAAGTAGTGTCAGGGGATTTTACTTCTTGAGGAAGAAAAGTCGTGTAGCTGCAGAGAGAAATACTGTTCCCATTCATTGGTGCTCCCTGGTGTCTGGTATGGTCTGCACAGTTCTGCATAAAAGRAYGGAAACCTGAAAGCCCCAAAGCAAMAAGTGACCAAGTTCTAAAAGCTCTCTTGTATTTCCTAAATGCCTGTGTTTTCCAGGTGTCCTCTTCAGATGTTGTCTATGAACCTTTTGCCAAAAAACYCCATAAAGCTAGGGAATCTCACTGGGAGATACTTACTTTGGTGTAGTCTGTATTTTGCTGTTGTGGGGATGAGCAGAAATACCTTCTCTGCCTTTTGCTCTCTCCTTTTCCAATCTGTAAAAAGTGTGACTTAATATGTGGAGAAAGATTCTGAAACAGGATGAAGAGAGAGAGTGAAAAGAGGGTATTTTTTGTGCTTCTAAGGCTTCTTTGTTCTCAGAGGTCAGGAGGAGCTGAGCTCCAGTGATTTCATACACTCTCCTGTTACCTGTTCTCATGCTGGGCATAAGCCTAAATGGACAGATCCTCTTCTGCATGAGTCAGTAAGTAAATATCAGGCTGTGCTGGTATTCCTGCTCTGAGTGCTTGTTCCTATTTCTCGTGTGTTGTTTACTCGCTGTTTTCTTAGCTGCTATCACAACCCCAGCAGATTTTGTCAGCACAGAGACTTCTCACGGTGTGCAGCTGGGGAGAGGCACCTGCACTGGAGCCAGGAGCTGTTCCAGCCTTGTTTGAGGAGGGCTTTCAACAGTAGCTAGGAAATACTTGGAGATATTTCCAGTAAAACAGTTCYGGTTCTTGGCTCTTGATCAGAGGCACCTTGCCAGATGGTCTGTGGGCAGAATGTGGTGCCTGCATCCCTCCTGCAGGACAGGGCATGGGAGGAGGTGCATCCCATGGGAGCACTGGAGCACACAATGTTCAGAGCTGGAGCTGGAGCCTGCAGCAGTTTGTTCCTGCTGGGCTGCTGTGGGGAGGGCTGGAGCTCTGTGGAGCTGCCTGAGGTGGCTCAGGAACAAYTGTAGAATCTTAGAACCATGCAATGGTTTTGTTGGAAGGGATCTTAAAGCTCATCCAGTTCCACCCCCTGCCATGCACTAGATCAGATTATCCAGCCTGACCTTGACCAATTCCAGGGATGTGGAAGCCACAACCTCCCTGTCCTATAATGACATAGTGCATCTCATTGAGGGGATTTGCAGCTTCCATGGGGACTGGGACAGGATGTTTCAAGTGTTGGTGCTCACTGGGAAGCTCTGCTGGGGGGGAATAAGGTGTATTATCCACGGGCCCACCGCTGCACCAAAGACTGGCTTCCAGTGTGCRCGTGTTCCGATATTGGATGATCACTGGGTTTTGTCTGGAGTCAGGATTTGTGTSTATTTTTCATGTGGTGATTGATTGAGCTGTATCAGGCTTCTATCCTAACTATAAAACCTTGGCTGGGTGTAGAGGTCCCTGRTAGGTTCTCTTCTTGCCTGTCTGCCCTGATATGCTGTTTGCTAATGGTCTTAGGRGATTTGAAAATGCCTTGGTGTTTATGGATTAAATTCTTGTGTCATTAGGACAAAAACATGCCATCAAATTAACCTGCATCTTGTCAAGATACGGACAGTTTAAACTTTGGACAAAAACTGGATGATGCTGTCCCGCCAGAATCAGTTGCCATTGGTATTTTCCCTGGGAGAGGGAATGTTTCCAGTGCTGGGTGGCTGAGACTGTTCTGGGGGAGCTGGCCAGGCCATTGGAGGTGACAGCTGTGGAGCAGAGCTGCTTCAGCTTCTAGTCACATCTTTATTTTACTGATACTGTCTTCAGGGCTTTGCTTCTTCCCTTCAGCCAAGGAAAACCCTCCCAGCCACCTCTAAAGACAGTTAAAGAAGTCCAGCTGATTGTGGGRTTCTCTCTSTTTCCTGGAGCTGCAGAGGGTTCCMTGTTASAGACTGCCAGCCCAGTAGGTGCTGCTGAGTGTGGCACAAGCAGTGTGACAGCCTGAGGCACACCAMGTTTCCTATAAGGTTCATCCCCACATTGAATGTGGAGCCAGTGTTACAGCAGTGGATTTGACAGCTTGGCTGCTGGATGTACGTGAGCTTTCTGGGATGTTTCAGTTGCTGTGCTGGGAGCCATTTGTTTTGCTTTAACTGGATGTGAAATATCACCACTGTGGCCTGATGGATCCCCTTAATGGCACCATATACAATCAGCATCAGCCTGAGGCGAGCTGTTCACCCACTGCACTGTAATTAACTTGCCATGAAAAAAACTTCAGGAATTCCTGGTCTGGGCCCTTTTTGTGCCAGGAGTCATCTGCAGACCAGTTTTGTTTGAGGGAAAGTGTCCAGACTAAAACCACTGCACATTTTTCTTTTCTGAAGATCTGCTGTTAAGGAAATAATCTTTGCTAAGCAGGGCACTTTAGGCTGACATTTAGTAAAGGGAATAAACCGTAAAGACATTTAATCACAGAGGAGGCATTGCTTCAGATTCCCATGGTGGGTTTCCCAGCTGCCTGAATAAAACAATTCTGTTTTCATTATATAGTTTTCTTACATTTAAGTATTTTGTTTGATTATGTTCTGATCATGTGTAACTTTTGATCCTGAATAGTAGATACAGGTGCAGCAATAAAAGAACTGTAAATTTGCCAGGTAGTGTTGTTTGTCTGCATGTCCCCTTATCAAATAAGATGATGCTGTTTCTCAAGCACATTTCACCTGCCATCTTGAAGCAGAATTACATTTCTGTTAAAATAATGTTTGCTCAGTGCTTCCAGGTAAAGGAGAATTCAGCATTACTGATAAGCACCACAATCCACTTTTGTTTAATTCATTTGTTGTTTGGCTTGGTTTCTTTCTCTGGTGCCCGAGCATTGCATTGTCT
>NW_026623644.1:367471-386907 GCF_030028575.1 Malurus melanocephalus
TGGCCAGGTTATGCTGGGGTCAATTTGATGGTAATAAATTCCTTCTCTCCTTTTTTAAGCCCCAGTGCAAATGAAAAAAGCTAAATTTATTGGCTGTTCTTCATGCCTTTTTGTCCAGTACAGAAGGAAATTAAGCCATTTTGACCTTTCTTTGACACTTGTAGTCAGCAAAGATGAGGGCAAAGACTTTGTAAAAATAAATGAAGTCAATATTGTTTTTTTCTAAAATTGTTATTAATGCATTTAGTGTGCTCCAATTAAAGTTCCAGCCTGTGAAGGCAAGTGCAGGCACTCTCAGCTGCTTTCATYCACCTTCAAGGGCTTTTCCATCCCTGAAGTGCTTTGTGGCAGAGGTTTGAGATGGTGGCTCCAAGAGGGTACCACACCTTTGGTGAGCTGTGTCCTGCCTTTCTCCTGSTATTGCTTGCACTGCCAGAGCAGCACCTGGGCTGAGTCTGAGCAGGACTGGCTGAAATCAGGGGCCCTGGCACTGGTACATGGAACAGAAAAAGCTCTCACAGTGAATTGGAGGGTATTACAGAGTCCCAGACTGGTTTGGGTGGGAAGGGCCCTGGAAGCTCATTCTGCTCTTGCCATGGCAGGGACACCTCCCACTGTCCCAGGCTGCTCCCAGCCCCAATGTSCAGCCTGGCCTTGGGCACTGCCAGGGATCCAGGGGCAGCCACAGCTTCTCTGGGCACCCTGTGCCAGGGCCTCCTCACCCTCAAAAGGAAGAATTTCTTCCTAACATGCAATCTAAATCTCTCTTGTTTTAGTTTAAAACCATCCCCCCTTGTCCTTATATTGTCCATTGCATTTGGAAGGAAAGGAGCATAGTTTACACCCGAAACCTGACTGTGTGCTGCTGCTTTGTATTTTTCTGTTGTAYTTGAAGATCGGAGCTGTGTGCTCTTAAATAGCTGCGCTCTCTCCTGAGAAGGCAGGCAAGAAGGGTGAAACTTAATGTTTTCTTGATAAAATGTTGCAGCAGCAGCAGAGGATATTGTATCTCAGTCCAGGTCATTTCATGTCTAACAGATCTCCTGCTTAGACTTTTCGTTCCTGCTCCTCCACTGTGCATTTCCTAGACAGCTGTGCTAGCACTGGCTGCCTTATCTCAAAGGTGATTACACTGGAATCTTTATTTGCTCTGTGCTGTGCTGATAGCCGCCCTCAGCCAGCCTTCTGTGTTTCCAGCCAAGATGAGCAGAGTGGAGGCTGCAGAATGAGCTGGTGCTTAGTGCCTTGCTTGTGGATGGCAGTGTTGTTCACTGAGAACCTGGACAGCGTAATTTAGTGGGGAACTCAGGCTGTGCTTGGTTGTCTCAGGCACAGACTCCAGSAAATGAAAACCAGCCCTGATTTTTCCTTGAATAAAGAGTTTCCAAACAGGTTATGTGTCTCCAAGTAAAGGCTTTTCTGGATGCACTTCTCYAGAAAGTCACAATACATTTATGTAGCATGCTGTCTCTTGCAGTTAAAGTGATTGGCAGTTTTTGGGAAGTGCCATCTGAAAAGTGCAAGGGATTTGCTTTCTCACAGTACAGTGCAGAAAACTTCCCTGTGCTGTTTCCCCAGCACAGCTCTGTAGCGGAGTCAGGTGTAGGTCACTGCAGTTTGCATTTTGTTTTACTCTGGAAAGAGCTTGTCCCTTCTGAGGTGCACATGGTGTTCAAAAACTGCTGCTGCCATCAGTCATCCCAAATTGGTAATTACATTGCTGTGAAAAGTGGGGTCGTGCAGAAACCATTCACATCCCTTAAAGAAATTAATGGTGCAATGGTCTTGGTATTGGACATCAGGTGATAAAAAATAAAGATCAGAGCTTGACATGAGTGCACCTAAAAATTCCTCCCCTTTGTTTTGGGTGGCTGAATGTGATAGCTTAGAATAAAACAAGTCAAGGGAAGAATTGTGTAGCCAGCTTTGAAAGCCAGACCTTTCAACTGGATGCAATTATACATTTCATTGGTGTGCAATATTTACTGAAGTTTCTATTCTTAAGTATTATGAATACTTCTGCATATTGCTTAAAAGGATGGGCAAAAAAATCCATTTTGCTTAAGAAATAACTCTGTTTTAAGGTTGGATAGAAATTTGGCTTATTGTAAGCTCTTGGAATGAATCCTGTGAAATGAGCTTTTCTGAATTTTCTTAACACGGAGGATTTTTSTACAAGATGTTCATGTATATATGTATATGTATGGCTAGAGACATGTCCAGTAAAAATGGGCATTTTGATTAAAGCAGAAATTAAAGGAAGCGTTAGAATGGTTGCCTGGGGCTTCAGAATGATTCTGCAGTGCTCTGGATGGCTAATACAGAATAGACTAACTGCTAGGACAGAGAAGCCCAGAATAATTTTCCTTGTCCCAGTTAAGTCAGGAACTATTAGAGCAGTGGAAATAAGGTTTCAACAAGAGGGGAGGAAAGGGTGAGGGACGTGTCAGCTCTCMGTCTTGCTGGTGAGAGGGGAGAGGACCAGAAAATGGAATGGAAAAAGGGTGAGTAGCAGTCACCAGTGAAAATAAACGAATGTTGCATGTAAGTGGATAAGGAATTTTCATTCTTTCTGGTGCCTTTTTAAAAAAGGATGAACTATATGAATACTTGCTGTAGGACATGGAGGTCAAAGGAATATGGGATTTTCTTTGACCTGCATGTTTGTCAGGAAAGGCTTTTTCTCTGCTTTCAAACCTGATGTTTGAGCCATTACAAGTAATTTCTCTCCAAGCCARTCCCCCCAAACTGTGCTACACTGGCCATGCAGGAGTTTGACCCTCATCCCATGGCTTTGCTTCCTTGGTGCTGGAAGCAGGGAGGGAAGTGCAGCTCACAGGCTCCAGAAAATCCCTTTCACTGCCTAGTTCGTACTTAAATGTTTGGAGGAGTGACATCAAGTACTTTTTAAATGTACCTTTCCCAYYTTTTCCTAAGGTATATTTCTCTCCWGTCATGTCTTGAGGTATTGGATTGTGACACAGCAGTAGAAGTAACATTTCTGAGCAGCATATTGAAGGACCAGGAGCTTGACAGGGATTGTGTGAGAGGAATCTTTAACCTCTCTGCAGCATCCAGTGGTGGTTCACTGGGAATTACTCAGGAATTATTCAGGAAGCAGAGTTTCTGGTCTCTTTTGGAAGAGYAAGTGTAACAAGGCAGCTGGGAGGAATGAGAAGGTGTTGTGGTGTTAGRCAGCAGTCCTACAGGCAGCTGCACGTGTGAGGGCTGTGTGCTCAGTAGCCATTGGGTTTTCTGGCTGATAGCCTTYGGGTCCAAGGTGACAATCGATAACCGACCTCTGAGAAGAAATGGGCTCCTTGCTAAAGGAAGAGATCTTCTGCTCTGCTCTTCTTTGCAAGGAGCTAACTCAGCATTGTGCTTGAGGATTCATCTTCAGGGCTAATTTCTGATCGTGCTTTATCTCTGTCCTCCTATGAGCAGTCTGGCTTCAGAGCACTCCATACCTCATTCCATTATTCCCTCGGCCAAGAGAGTGTTGAATGCAATACTCCTGAGCAGTTAATTTGAYTGTGCTGCCCTGCCCTTTKCCTGTCTTTGGGATGACTGCAGGARGATGGACCAGTGTGTTCAGGYTTCCAGGAGATATTTCAGGRCCTAGAGAACATAGTTCTWYCCATTCTGAACTGATGATGTGTCTGGAGCAAGAGAAACTGTTTTTGCACTTGKACAAAAATGCAATCCCTTCTCTCACTCTCCCTGGTTGATGTTTTGCAACATCAGGGTTAGTTTCTGTGGTTTTCAAGTTAAAATACATATGCTCCTGTGTAGTTGAGATTTGTTATCTGTACAACACATTTGCTTTTAAACTACTGAGAGCAAGGAGCCTGTGTCTGCAGTGCCTCCCTCCCCATGGAGCACGTAGGAAGGAAGAAAGTGTGATCAGCCTGTTTGTTATAGATGAGAGTAAAGGCAAAACCCAGAGGGGAGGCAAAAGGGGCCATTAAGTGTTCTTTTCTTCTCTGCAAGCTCCTCTCATGTGCTGAAGGAAATGGTCCTTCTTGTCATCACAGATGATGATATTCGCAAAATCTGACCCCAAAATATCATCCCTATGTTAGACACTGACCATCTACAGTCAGTCTTATTTTGTGCCTTTATTTTGATTACCTTTGTTACCTCGGGCACTTGGCAGGAGCAAAAAGCCTCATCATTCTGATTGCTTCAGGTTCCCAAGATGTCTTTTGAGAGAAAATGTTTCCTGAGCTTTGTTGCAACTGCTGAAGTCAAATTTGGTCTTTCTGGCAATCATGTGAGATCAAGGGATTGCCTGGAGCAAGAGAAGGTACTGAAGCTGCAATAGCAAAGACCTCAATATCGAAGGCTACCTGCTACTGCTCCCCATCTCTTCAACCTTAAATTTGCTATGCTRTGAATTCATCTTGTGTTCCTACAGAATGGCTGGCAGGTCCTCAGCTGCTGAAATGGGAGGTTTCTCAGGGAATTGTATCCCAGCCAGAAATCTCCTGCATGAACTTTGTCTGGTCTTCACAAAACATACTGAATTGTCTTTTGGCCTTATTTCTGGATGCTTCTTTTACTATTTCCKTGATCTTCCTGGGGTCAGTCAACAAACCCTTGTCAGGATGTAGCTTTGGCCTTGAGGTTTGCAACCTGGCTTACATATGCACCTGGTGAGAGTAGAAAATACTGCCCCAGAGTAGAATTTTAATAGTTGTCTTTTTTCCCAAACCTTGGGTTATTGATCAGTTTGTGTAAAGAATTTCTTACGAAAAACCTAAAYGAACTCCTGAACACTTATTGATTGAAGAAAATGGAGAAAAATATGACAGTCTGTATTGATGTGACTGAATTACACGCACACACGCGCACCCACATACACACACACACACAGCATTGATTAACCCGGATCTTCTGCTCATGGTGTGTATTTTGTTTACTGTGCTCAGTCAGAAATGCATTTCTAGCAAGATAGGATTGCATTTATGGAGTGAACTGTGTCAGTGCTGTAAAACTGATGGACRAATCTTAGCTAGGACCACTGTGCATGTCCAGGTCTGCAGTCCTGCGATCCACCTCTCATGTTCTGGTCACATACCCTCATGGCCTTTTCTCCCCTTGAATCTACAGCACAAAGGACAGAGCATCTTTTCAGTCATACTGCTTATAAGCTGCTTTAATAGTTTAGTGTAGTTGTTCTAATTTTTTTTTCATTTCAGCCTAAACACAGACACAGTGGTCCTGTCAATGCTGTGTAGGKTATATGCAATTGGTGGCATTATTTTTTTCTTTGGTTTGTTTTGTCTACCATTTGTCACGAGAGGCTCCCCTGGCACCCCTGCTATCAGCAGTTACAGACAGTTGCTGGTCCCCAGTGGAAATAAATGCTTCCAGCCAGTATTTACAGGTGGTTTCTGTCCTGAAGGGATGGAGCTGCTRCTGCTGTCAGCTGGAGGTGAGGGAGGTTTTGGCTCTTCAGTGAGAACCAAGATGTAAAACACAGCTCTGGTGGTGCCTGGAAGAATGTTTTGATTTTTCTTTTTTCCTAATGGCTCAAGATATTTAATGTGTCTGTGCATTCCTGTGAGGCAGAGGGTCCTGGTCTGGGGAGTGACCATGTCACCTTGGCCCTGGTATGGAGGGAGCCCCCCAGCACAAAGCATGACTAGCTGAGTCTCCTGGGGTGTTTTGTGAGTGTGTCCAAGAGCTCTTCCTCRGAGTGTTCTCCCTTTTGCAGCTTTGGTACAATATGAAGGTGAGGTCACCAGCCAGTGTTTGGTAAGAGATGGGACTGTTTCCCTTACTCAGTGCCATCTATCTTGTACATTCAGAGTGAGTTTCTCATAAGAAAAAACTRCATGGTTGTGTCACAGGAGATTGCAGTTACAGTAGAATCATATCATAATGTGCCAGTGTAAATATTTAATGTTTTCTGTCATTTGAGTAGCAGGGCACACCAGCATTTTCCTTGTCATCCCTATCTTTTCCTTGTTGGACTTGGCTTCTTTCTCCAGAGGCCTACAAAGGTCACTCTTTTGCAAGGAGAAAAGCCATGACATCAGCTTTTGGGAAGCTGAAAATTCAGAGGAGCCAGCAGTGAAAATCTAGGTCCTGCTTTATCAGAGGTGATGCCATCAGAGGTGTGTGGAAGAGTCCAGGGTGTTGTCTGGGCTTTGCAAGTTTGTTCCCATCAGCTTATTGCAGTGACAAAGAGACTTCTGATGTGTCTGTACTTGCAATGAGTAGTTGTGGTGCTCTTGTAGGTTAATCAGGGCTGTGCTGTGGTCTTCTATTTCTTCCTAACTTTTTTTCAAAWGTAGAAAACTACTTGTTGGAGTTGCCTCTCAGGGTCACTTTCTCAAATATACTCCYAGCCTTCAGGAGAATGCAAAATATAAGAATACTAGTGAATATGTTTTAAAATATGTCTGTGCTTTTAAAAGAAAAATCCATGCTCATGGATGACCTTCACGTGTTGCATGGAGGTTTTCCAGAGGCTGGACAGGTTTCAGTAGCATTCCTGAATTCCCTGCCTTACCAGTGTGGTCAGCTGCATGAGGCTTTCCTGCTGGAGTTGAGGAAGGCTAAGCCAAGGGTTTCCCTGCTCTCATTTTGTGCTTGTCCAGTTGGTTCTTGGGCACAGCTGGCTTTGGGAYAAGTGACATAATTTCAGTAAAACAGTTATGGTTCTGGGGTAATATCTGGGTCTARTTGAACCTTGCTGCTTGATTTTAGTGAAACCACATTTCTCTTTAGGATTGCAGACTGGGAGAAGGACTAGATATGCTGGTGGAGACAGCAGAGGAGTTGTATGAATTTCGGCAAGTGGAAATAGAAGCAAGAAAAAGAGTGAAGTTTGAGATGAKAAAGATATAAATAGGGAAAGGAAATAGGCTCCTCTTGGATAGTAGAGGGAAAAGAAGCAGATAATGGCGATCAGGTGGCAATGTAAGGGAAATAAAGGGCAGGAAAGGGAAGAAAAATGGAGCTGGAGACATCTCATGGGGTCATGTAATACATTAATTTCTCTTTCAGACTCTTCTTGCATTTTCGGTAGGAAGAAACACTAATTAGCAACTTTTAGCCAGGATTTGCTTAACAATATGAGCTTACTGTTTTGGATGGGATGGGAGTAACTCAAGAAAATTATGGGGAAAGAATGATCCTTACTGGTAAGWTTTATTTGTTAGGAAAGGGTCACAGAGAGAAAGTCAGTCCTTGAAAGGAGCAGGGTTGCAAGAGGAATAGTACCAGGTGGGTCTTTTTTTTTRTTTGCAGGGCTCTGTGATCCATTTTCTTTGGTGTTTCCCTGTGCACCCTCGTTTTGTGATTCTCCARTTTCACAGTGTTCTTAGCAGGCAGCGTGGTGCCATTTATCAGTGACCTGCAGGCCTGGCTGCTTCTTCAGGTGTGCTGCAGTGGATCTGGTTATCCCTCTGCTGTGCTGGGCTGTCAGAGCTGTGAAACCCAGGGCTGGGAGCACTGCAGAGCTCCGTATGTGCAGCTCACCCTCATGCTGCTGCCCTGAGCAGAGACAAGGGAGGGAGCTGAGTGTGCTGCTGGCTTGTGCAGCTCTCTCTGTAGTGCCAGGTATGAAAATCTCCCTGGTGCTTTTTTCCTATTTTATTTTTATACGTACGTTCTCACTGTGTGTCATCTAGAAATCAAAGCAGGAGTGTGCAGTTCAACAGAATTGTGCTTACTGCTAATCTGCTGCTTTGCTCAAATTAAACATTTATGGGGCCAGAGACTCCTCACTGCTCCATCTCAAATCTTTCAGCTTCCTACACTATGATGATTTTTTTCTTTGCATTTTGACACAGCTCCTTTCAAGAAATATAGTGAAATTGAATTATGCTCCACTGGCCTCTCTCCTCATCTCTCCTTTGTGAGCCCAGTTGGCTTTTTTTGCCTTGCCCGTGACATATGGGGTGCAGCTGTTGGTAGAAGCGATGCTTTATATTCCCTGTGAGTTGAGGTTTCCCCCCAGTGTGAGGGGCAGAGATGTGCCCTGGGTTATTGGTACCTGTTTGTGCTCCCTGGTCCATTCTCAGGGATGTAATGGGGTAGGAGCTCCTCATTGGGAGCAGGGAATAACCCAGCCCTGCAGCCCATCGCCTGCTGCTGCTCCAAGCTGTGCTGGCTGATTTGGTCTCCATGGAGAGCACTGGGATGCTTTCCAAGGCCTGCATCYCAACTGCCTCTGCTCTGTGGCCTGGAGTGGAACCTGGGCAATAGTTCTGTTTCTTGGGCAAGCTGGAGCAGAGAGAACTTTTGCAAAAAAAAGGTTGTTCCTCAGCCTTGCCAGACTTGTACAGGACCTAGTGCTCAATTTTCCCTGCCAGAGCATGGTCTGCCTCTTTGATTTAAGTTTTCTAGCCTAAAGCAGTGCTGCCTGGATKCTGAAAGCCCACGCTCCTAAAATAGATCAAGTGGAAGAAGCACTTTAGTGCTGACTGCTCTTCAGGAGAGGAGAGGGAAGGTAGCAATGAGCAGATGGCAGGTATTAGTCATATCACCTAATATATCTGAGCACCTCAGACCCCAYGGGCACAGAGGTGCTGGGGAAACCTAGAGGGAAGGATCCTCCCAACAAATCAGARGGGGGTTGGAATCTTGTGGGATACAGACAGAGCTGAGGAAATGAGGGGACTTGCAGGCAGGTGYTAGCCCAAGCAGAGTGTGTTCACTGAGAACGCTGGGCCTGCATTTACCTGCCCAGCTTTCCAAGCCATTCCCTCACATATTTGACAAGCCCCTCAGAGCATCACTCCTTGGAGCTCCCATGCTTTGTTCTCTCTGCAGAAGGGGTAGAACAAAGGACCAGTGCCTCAGAAATAACTGAATTCTTCCAATTTTGGGATCAGCTGGAATGGCATTGTCCTAGCTTCTACTCTAATAAATGCAGYACAGAAGCAGCTTGATCTTTTGCTGTTGTATCTAAACTGCCAGTGTGCACCTTGCAGCCGAGTTGGGCTGGCTCAGCATCCCCTCCCTTCTCCAGCTCCTTGGTATTGCTGGCCCTGGCCCAGCTGGGAGTGGGCTCATAGGAGAGCCTGGAGATGCTCCCTCCTGCTGAAGTGCTGGGAGCACAGTGTGGARATGATATGCAGAATCTCTATGGTCCCTTGTACAGCAGTGGCATCCAGCAAACCTGACACCACGGAGCAAGCGGGACATGGAAGCACCGCGGAGGTGGCGTGAAAGGGCAGCACTTGCATTGCTTGCTCTGGCTGCACTGTTTGTATAATCTTCTACTTCAAACCCAGCCTGGCCAAAAGGCAGCTGTKGGCACAGTAGAGGGTACAAAGGTATAACTTTTGGGCTCTTTTGATTTCCCTGTGCAGAGGTGGAATCATCAGGAATCACAGCATTTGTATGATCTCCCTGAAGAATGGCTGTATCTTGATTTTTTTTTCCCATTTGTTTTGGGTTTTTGCTGTTATAAAATCTTCAGCAGCAGAGGCTGAATGTGTGGTCTCCTTTTTCTCCTCTTTTGTTTCAACTTTTTGGCAATAATTTCCAAAGAGCTGCTCTGCTGGAGCTGCTCCCCTCATTTTGCACACTTGTGCTCAGCCCTTTGCAAACACCAAGCACCCCGTGGGCCTCTGAATTACAAACACCATTTTGGTGGCACTTTGCATCCTTGGGCTTCAGCTTCTGCCAAGCACCTAATGAATGTAGGAAGCAAGCAAAACACTTCTGCTGTGAGYGCTGCTGGTACATAAGGGGTTAAACTAAGCTCTGTTTATTAGTGTTGATGCTTTAAATTGTGCCAGAGCATTTGAAAATGCAGCAGTGGACAGGGCAGCAGGCAGTAAACACCGTTAAATGACAATACTGTTCAATATTTGTTGTTAATTGAGAGAGGCAGCAGCTGCTGGTATGAAGCTTCAGCCAGGATGAATTAGTAATGAGTCTGTAACTGGGGTTTTTTTTTCTGGTTTAAGGTTGCATCAGCCCTTTACAGTTCAGTAACATGCTTGGGCTAGAAATAAAAATCATAGCATGCCCTAAACTGAAGATTTTATTTTGTTTTTGTTTTCCAGTGAGTTGTCATGGAGCTGTGATGAATTTGGCAGCAATTATAAAACTGCCTTGTATTTAAGAACCAAACTGAATTTGGTTAGCTTCTCCATCCTGCATGGCAGCCGGTGGGAATGCAGAAGGCAAAGCAAGCTCTTCCTCTGAAAGAACACACTTCTGTTGGGTTCTCAGATGTTTTCAGTTCAAACAGGAGTTTTGGTTGGAGTTTCTTTGCTGGCACTGCTGCAGGTTGTGGTGTGTGAGAGTTTTGTCCCTTGGTGCAGGTGCAGGAGGAGAGGGAGCACTAATTGATCATTTCCCTTGACCTTTCCTTGCTCTTTTGCTGTCCATGGGTGTTGAGTTTAACCTTTGAGAACTTGCTGACAGGCTGTTATCAGACAATGGTTAAAATAACAAACCCTCCCACCTTGTGGAGTTGGGATAGGGACTTCCCAAGGCTTGGGGCCTGGGCATGGAACAGGAACATCATTAATCCAGAGCAGCCAGGCTGGGGCAAAGTTTCCTCTCTGAAGAAACCAGCCCTAGCTGCTACTTTCATGCTGTTTGTGCAACCTGCCCTCTAGGTATTTATTTTGTGCAAAATGCTATATTTTGAGCTATAGATGTTTTGTRAAAGGTCAAGACTGTGTTCTAGTGGTTTTTTTGCAGATCTGAAGTGGGGCACAGGAAATGAAATTCTAGCTCAGCTGAAAACAATGCTAACAGTCCTATTGATTTCAGCACAGCTCGGCTTTCACCATAAGTAGAAGAATTTCGAAGCAAATAATGTTTTGTTTGTTCAGTTCTTCAAACAAAAATCCATCTGCAGGGGTTTCCACTTGAATCCAAAACTCAGAATTCTGCTGGTATTTTGATAGGATGAGAAATACTAGATTGAAAGATTTCTTTGGGTGCACAGTGATTATGTTAAAGAGTTTTTTAAAAATCCAATCAGCGGGTGTGTTTGTAACCCTGTTCCCAGCTGGGGTGTTTTCTGTCTGCACACCTTTGGCTTTTGAGTCTGTCCTGTCCACATTAGCAGTGATTTTTACCCAGTGACTAAGTGCTTTTATGCATTCTTAAGGGCTCGAAGCTGCCACACACCATGCTGGCTTCTGGACCAGGTTATAGAGGCAGGAAATCTTTCAGGTTGGATGTGGGAAGCAAGTGCTAAAAGCCAGTGGAAGGCTATAAAAGGTGGTGGTAAATGGAACTGCAGGAAGGGCTGAACTCCTCCGGTGCTGAAAGTCCTCCAGRCCCACAAGTCCCTTCCCCTTTAAGCACTGACCATTCCCACCTTGGCTGCCAGTTAYCAAATGGTGGTTTTGAACCTGTCCTTAAAAGCTGCGTTTTTTTCATGTGAAATGCAGTAATTTATTCCAGTGGCATTCAGCCAACCTTGGGCATCTGGTGTCTCACGTTTTTTGTAACCATCTCTCCAATTTTCTCTGCTGTCTCCTATATATGTATATGAGTTATGTTTACAAGAATAATATATCCCAATACAGTTTCTCCTATTTTTGTGGGGTTTTGATTCTTTCAATCTTTATTATTGTTTCGTCTATAGTATTGCTCATGATGTTTGTTTTTTTAAGCAAGGAAATAAACCTTGTGTTTACATGCACCATTCCTGTCTTAAAATAGTGGCAAAAATTATAGTTACTGGATTTTGGGGCTTTTTCCATTGATTTATGGAATTAATGTAATTTTYTTGTAAACAAAGGCAAACATTTACATTTTTAATCTATTAAAGTATAAACTCTAAAGTTTGTCTAATAAAGCTGTTAAAATGCATGTATGTTTACCCTGGATTTCATTTGGAAATTGTTCTGTAATTAAAATAGTTAATGCAGGGCTGCTATGGGGCCACAGATGCTGCAAATTGGTACTTYCCTGTGCAAGAATACTGTTATATCATCATCCTCCTGTTGTCCAAAAAGAGCCTCTGAATGCAGCCTAACCTGGACATCACTAGCTTTTCCTTGTTGGAAATGTGGAATTACTTGTCCTGTTTTGGTTTTTTTTTTTTTTGGCAAACTAGAAGAGATAAGGAAAGACCTAAAATGAAATGACTGTGGGACTAAACTTAGTGTTTTTCTCAAATGCAGTTGGCCCTTGCTYCTACTGGGGCAAAAAATTAGGAATATGCTGAACTTCCCAAAYATTGGGAGTGGCCTTGAGAGCAGCTGAGTTGTGACCCAGAATATGAGGCAGGTGGTGCCACATGGATGTTATTGTCTAAAATCTCTTCATTCTGGCAAGACACTGGTGCTGGTATTTCCAACTCTCTTCCTCAGTGTTGTAGTAGCCCAGTTGTGTCTGAAGGATGCTGGAGGATGTAAGCAAAACAATGTGTTTGGATAAAGAGAARCTCTTTTTAAGACCAGGTAGTTTAATGTTGGCAGTAAAGTTSTGTAATTTCAAGGTGTTGATTATCTTTAATTTTTTGAAGAGCTGGGCTAAATCTTGCAGCCTGTTAAATTTGGGAGGGAGTGGAAAAAAGATGCAGTGGGCTCAGGAGTGGGAGTTWCAGTAGCTGTTGTCTCTCTCCTTGCAAATTTCTGGTAGTAACAGGAATAATGATATTTGGAGTTGTATATATGTAGGAGGACTGTAATAACTTATGGTTTTCCTAAAATTAAAAATAAGAAAACAAATAGCTTGGAGTTTGGGTCTAAAATTAAGTGCAAAATGTCATTAATAGATTACCTTGAAGGATGTTATTTTACAGGCTAATCCAATCCTGATGTAATTTTGTAATGTGGAAAGCTCTGAGCTCTTTCACTGGTACTGCTTGCTTAATTTAGATTAAAATTGTACCATAAAAGGATTATAGARTGTGTGCCTGTGCTAAGAAAGGATGTACTAAATATGTTGAGGTATTTTTCTACTCCCAGCTTCTTTTTGAAAGTGCATACTTAATTTTGGATGTTCTCTGCTGCCTTTAAATGTGCCACGTAACATCACGATGTGCTGAGGGGATGTGTTGGGTTGATCTTGGGAGCATTTTTTCAATACATTTCAATAGGATTCTGAGCTTTGCTGTTCTTTCTAGAGAGAAGAATTCAGTGCTGGACTGTCCTGAAGGTTACCCATGGTGCAGCTTCTGAGGACAGCTTGATTTCTGCGACTTGAAGAGGAGGCACATGTGCAGTGAGCCACGAGGACATGGGCGTCCAGTGCATCGGGAACAATGTTCAGGTAACAGCATCGGTGATTTTTTACTAGGCAGGAACTCAAGGATGTCAAATGGTGATGTGCTCACTTCTGCAGTTGTCCTGAAATTTTAAATATGCTTCCCTTTGTAAGAGCTGAGTTCACCTTCTCCTTTTATATTGTGTCCAAAGCTGGTTCCCTGCTGAACTTGCAGACACCTGATAGGCTCCAGCTCCCATGGGAGTAACAGAAAGGGACAAGTGTCAAAGGGGTGTTTGCTTAGGCTGAGGTGAAGTTAATCTTAGAGTTTCCATGTTTCCAATGTAACTTGGAGTCTGAAGGCATTTGAATCTATTAATTCAGGTGTATTTGATTTTGTGAGGGGATAGCTTTAGGATATTGTTTTCCATTGTTGTAAGTACTTTTTCATGGTATTTCCCTGGTGATTGGCTGGAGAATGCAGACTCTCTGAGGAATCCAGGCTGTGGTAGCTGGAATAAACACACCAGCAAAGTTCAAGTAGTTTGTTTCCTTTGTAGCTGCTAGATGAAAAATCATTTGTTCTTGTCTATAAAATTATCTACAGTTTTCTGCAGTTGGTGACTTGGTATCTGTGTAATGCAAGAAAATGTAGCTGTTTCACTTGAGGAGACTGAAAATGGTTTTGTTCTACATTTTCTTTATGTTGTGTGATCTTTGTTGTACAGAGATATTTCATGCAGAGAAAGCTACGKATACGTAATTTGAGGATGTGCCTGAGCCACCTCTGAGTGGGATTGCAGAAAGATGTGAGATGGAGCTCTGTTTTGGGATTTGTTTCTTAATATAAAAGCTGTCAATTTTTACCCATTCTGTGAGCAGTGGTGGGTGCTGTAGAGGCAGAGCATCCATATATTTAGATTCTGGCTGTCTTCTTGTTACGAGCTATAATTAAGGTGAARTATTTTGCTGAAGCATTGAATTCTCCCTTGATTTGAACCTGGTTCCATCTCAGTGAAAGCAATTAGTTGTTGAACCAYCCTGTCCTTGCTTCATCAGTGACAATTCATCAGTTGCTTCATYGACATGGCTGCTTCTAATTTATCTGATTTTTTGTGGTTAGTAGACAAGGCACTCTATGTGGGAGTGCTCTATATATGGCAGTGGTGAGTAGAGAAGGCTTGAGGATGGAAGGTCTGGCCCTGAGGAGGACTGTGACATTTATTGAGGACTGGAGGTTATAAAACACTCCCATGAAKCCCTGGAAGGTCCCAGGGTTAATGCTTCAGCTGATGGGCTTTTGAACATGGCTCTCAGTCAGCCTCTCTTAGCCATGACTTGAATTTACTAATGTGCTGCTGTTTTTCCCTGCATGGGCAGATCCTGTGCAATRCAAAGCTGGTGGTGTGAGTTGGAGGAGTAGGACCTTGGCTAAGTTTGATGTGCTCTTTTGGTGTGGAGTCTGTTTAACTTTTGGTTGCTCCCCTACGATCAGTTATGTGATTTAATTCAGAAAATATTTGGGGTGCTGTGTAGTGACCCCTTTGGGGAGCCTTCTCCATCATATTGCAGTGTCCAACACTGCTTGAAAACAAGGACCAAACCCCACTGCTGACAAGTTTAGTGTTCTAAACCCTAACATTCTGCTAATCATGATAGGACCTATTTAAASTGCTGTCACAGTGCATGAAGTGAGTAATTCTGCATCGTGATACCTCAGACAGATCAAGAGGGCTCTTCTGGGGCCTGCAGTGAGCACTGGGTGAGCAGAAGTCTCTTGGGAGAGAGGCAAAAAAATGCAGTGAGCTCTGAAGCCAAACCTGCTGAAAGCTTCCTGAGTGATACGAATTGGGGAGGAAGATGCTGAGCAGGTTTTGTTTGCTGTGGGGATATTTACATAGGGCTGATCCACTCCTCTTGGAGGAACTTTATCACAGTACTACAGAGAAATCTGTTGGTACTAAATATAGAGCCTTCTCCTGGCAGTCTCTTGACTTGAATTTTCCTATCTTAATGGGCTTTCAGCAGTTTTTGTTGGTTTTTTTGGTAGAAAATCTGCATAATACATATCGAAGGGGTTGTATAACAGTAGCAAGGATGGAAAGATGTGAGACCTTGCACTGCAAAAGATCAGAGGAATTTTTTGGCTTCTGCTGTTGCTGCAAAGTTTTCAGTGGTTTGATATCTTCASAGAAGATCCTTCAGAGGTTCCAAAAGTTCAACTTGACCTTTTGCATCAAAACAATATCACTATTTTTGTGCAATGATTTTTTTTTTCTTCCTAATAGAGGAAACAACTGGAGTTCCTTAGGCTGGTGYTTCACTATTTACCATTTAGAAAAGTTCTTCTCATGGCCTAAGTAATTTTTTTCTTGTTGCAGTTTGAGTCCATTGCTTTTCCTGCTCAYTGTAGATATGGAGCATGAGTTCCCTCTATTTTTGCAGAAACAATTTCTGTATTTAATAGACATACATCATATCCCATTCTCAGCTTCTCATTTCACTCTGTCCAGGCTGAGCTACCTCCCTGAGTTACCTCACTCATTCCTCAGGGCTCACCTGATTACCTGTCTGCCTTTGCTTGTCATTCTGGGGTGGTTTCTCATGTTCCTGACAGCCTTTCCCAAAAGTGGAYTTTCCCAAAGGCTTCTTCAGAATAGAGAGGATCAGGAATCTGTGCTCCTGTCAATGGATAGAAGTTGCCTTGTTTGTGGCAACTGGATATTTATAATTTGTGCTCAGTCTCTGATCCTCTCCATCCCCAATCCTTATCTACAGTGCAGCTGCTTAGCRGTTGTTTCTATATTTATGCAGGTGATTTTTTTTTTTTTCCCTCTAAACAACACTTGACCTTGGGGAATTGGTCTGCATTTTTTAATCACTTCTCCAGTTTCATTAATTCCTCTCTGCAATATCTTCCCATTTGTGCATATCTTTTTTTGTGACAATAGCATAAATTATAGGATTCTTCTTTCCACATGGCACTGAGGCTTCATTGTCAGGTCTCTTTGCTTTTTGCAGGTTCCTCACCTGGGCAGAGGAAGAGTRGCTATGCCTCAGCTGGCTTTATAAGTGTCCCTTATAACTGCTATTTATGAATACTTAATTTTTTTTCTTCAGTATTTCTCACTGCTGGCAACTCTATTAGAGTTAATTATTGTTATGGAAGACTTGATTTCCACATGTTCTCAGGGAGGAATATTATTTTGTACTTGTTTCACTGAATAAGTAGGTCTGATTTTCTCACACAGCCTCTGCTCAGCTGGCCCCACCACTGTCAGTCTGGGGTGGCTGTTGTTCACTTGCTGTGGTAGCTGCCCTTTCTAATGGCACTTATGTAGCACAGTTTTCTTTCCTGATGGACTTCCAGAACTTCCCTTGATGTCTCAGGAGCTGGGCTGCCATCCTTCAGAGGATTAAAGTCTGCAGATGTTGTTTTTCAGCTTTCCCAGCCTCATCAGTGCATAATCTCAACATTTCAGTGTCATGTTTCTAAAACTACACAGACTTAACCCCCAGAGGTGGGACTCACCTGGAAAGAGGAGGGAAAACCACCCAGAAACTCCTTAAAAAAGGAATCCTTACCAGCCCCATGCCTAAACAATGGAGCACATAATGCTTTTTGCCTTGTCATTGTCTTTTAGTGCCTTTAGTGTCTTTATTGTTAACTCCTGAACTGTTGCTGGAGGCAATATGAGGTTAAAGGAAGTCATTGTCCATTGTTATATGTTCCTACCCATCACAGAGCACACTCAAAAAACTCAACAGGTAACAGCAGGGAAGTTGGTTTTGTATAATAAAACTCACTTATGGGTAACAGAAGTTGGTAATACTTCGATTTGAAGAGTGTGCAATGGTGGTGCAAGTGTCTGTGAAGTTTTTTGAGTAGTTTTTAGGGAGATATTTATGMGAAGGGAAGCTTTCCCTTGGGATATTTCCAGTTTGTGAGTCTGTGCCCATTTCCAACTCCCTGMTTTCATTTTTAAGCAGACCCTGAGATCTCTTTGTGGCTCATTGGAGCTTCTGTTCAGAGAGGAGAGGCAGATATCAAGTTTCTGATCTGAGAGGCTCCAAGCCATGTTCTGGGCACAGCCCTCTTGCCTGTGGAGGAGAAACTTGGGCACCAAGATGTAGCCCCAGCTTTGTCTTACCCCTGAATTTGTGTGGGACTAATCTCCCAACTGCAGGCTCTGGGCTGTGGTAGCTCAGGAATGGGGTCTGAAAGCMCCAGGGCAGTCCTGTTGTAAACAGACTCTCCTTTCAAACAGGGYTCTTGACAAGAATTGCAGCTCACTTTTCTCTGGGTGCTGCAGATGTCCCACTTTGGGCCTTCTCTTTTCCTTTGGTCACACTTCTCAGCTCTCAATGGTGGTCTTGTCAAATTAGAGTCTTGTTCACCTGCCTCTGTGGGAGGAAATTCTCAGTCTCAGGTCTGGGCACATTCTAGATAAAATCCCATATGATAAATAMACAAATTTCATTTCTAATTTTAGTAAAATGCCATTGAGACAATTGATTTAAAATTATGTTGTGTTTGGCCTATTGTGTAAGAGAGGTATAAAATCACAATGGAAAGGAAAAAGAATAAAGTAAACTGGCCTATATGACTATGTTATATGTTCAATTCTTTCAAAATATTCCAATTTCCTGTAAGTGATATKTCTGGAATGTGTGGGGCATCAAATAGGGTCTAGCCATAAATCTCTGTAAATTGCAAATTTGGAAGGATGTGACAGAGGCTTTGTTCCTTATAAAAGAGGAAAGGTGAGCTGCACTACTCAGGTCTGGACATAATGACAGCACAAACAATAATCTCATTCCCTGATTCTGATTTTTTCCTTCCTTCTTTCTTCCCCCTGCTGAAGATTAGGATTAGGACATTCACAGGAGGGGTGTGTGCCTACAGGCTGGGAAGAGTGCWTTCAAGATTTCACAGGTGTTTAGAACTTGACAATGAAACACCCCTCTCACCCCCTTATCTATGCAAATATTTACTCTGACTTTTGCCTGTTGGRGAATCATTTGCTGTCTCACTTCACCTGTTTACTCATCCAGGTAGGAAGTTTTCACAGTGCAATCCCTCTTCTGTGTGCTGAGTAGGTTTATTAAAAGTCTTAGTGCTGCATAATTATGAAATTAACCTTTGAGTCCCTCCCATCTCTTTTCTAATTTTCTGCTGTTGTCAGTGGAATATGCCACGGGAAGCGTTAAGGCTTTGMTTTGGGTTTGTGCTTCACTGTGTGGCTGTTGTGGGCCACTGGGCAGGATCCTGGGATAACTCAGCCTTTGCTCTGAGGCAGCAGAACCTTTTTTCCCTGTCAAAGGTTGGTTTAGGATTTTTGCCCAGTTTGCCAAGGCCTATAAATAACAACGTATGCTATTTTTGGTTATTGGCATAATATTGGTATTCTCAGTCTTCTGCAATTTTAGTCATTCACCCATTTATTAAAATTGAAGGTCACAGGGTTGGAGAACGTGTTAAATGATTATTTTAGGACTGAKCTTAAATCAATAGGATGTGCCAGCTAGAAATGTTATGCCTAGCAGATGCTGTATAATATTCCTCTTAGTTATTAATTGGCTTGGAAATACTTAATTATCTAGTATTTTTCAAATATGGTGAATAGTTTCATAAAATACCTTTAGCTTTCCTTTTGCACCCATTGCCACCCATCTGGCCTGTTATTTCTCCTGCTGGTCTAGTTAATTTSTTGCCCATATATCCTTTCAGAAATCCTGCTGCCTGTCAACTTTTCACTGGCACTTGTGCGGCCCTTTATGAACTTTGGGTTTTTGATATCTTATACCCTTGTTAAATATAGTACAATTTGTTTCCTTGTTTTCCCATTAACACTGAACCAAATTGTATTTGGGCATCTGATACTCGAGTTCCCTGCTTCTACCAGTGATTTTGTCTGAGTGAGAAGGAGAGTAATTTCTCATTCTAATATTGATCCTCTTAGTTACTGATCAAAAGAGCTGTGTGATGTGTGCTATGAAAATACTCACCTGGTTGCAACCCAACATAATCATGGATCAACCATCAATATTGGGGCTATGTGTTGGGTTGGTTTTTTTTTTGTTTCACAATGAGTGAAGATATTACCTTGTGTTAAATTCAGGACCTTTGTCTTTAAATATTTTAACCTGAGCAGTTGAGTTTTAGGTAAAATTGAGTGTTRGGATACTGAACCAAAATACTATGGACTAGAAAATCTGAAATTCTATGCACAAGGTCTTTTCTTCTCCTGGAGGCTTCCTGGGGTTCTGTTCCTATTTATTTTCTCTGCTGG
>NW_026623644.1:387106-396737 GCF_030028575.1 Malurus melanocephalus
TATGGCAATATTTCTCCTTCCACTACTTGCATGTGCTAYTGTATTCCCTCTTCTAGTTCCTGAATTGATCCCTTTAGGGTAAGAGAGTAAATTAACATTTTCATCTGTTTTGAAAATGCCAGRGAAATCTGGAAGCTGCTTCCATCCCATGGTGGTGTAAAGCTGAGTGCTGAGCCCTGGAGAGGAAGGAAGGCAAGGCAGGGAGTCAAAGCTGGGATTTGAAATGGGGACACAAAATGATCCCTTTGGAGAAGAGACCTCTCTCTCCATCCCTCCACTCCTGCTTCCCCTTGGGTACAGGAGTGCTCAGGCTGCAGCAGTGGCTTTGGTTGGGCAGAAATCTTGTGCTTTGTTGTCTTTTAGCTCTTAAAGAAGAGAKAGTTCTTCGGCAAAACATAAATCCAGCTTTCTTTGATATTCAAAGTAGGTAACCAGAAATTTGCATTCCTTTTAATTTTCTCTGGTCAGATGTAGAAATCTCAATTCAGAAACCACAGTCCAAAATCCAAGCTCTCCTCTTCCCTCCACAGGAACTGGTAGCTATGGTGCTGGCTTACATGAGATCAAGTAGGGACCAAATCCTTGGTTTTCAACCCAGATCTGCATTGTTACATCCAGTCCTGCTTTATTTTGGGATGTTACCCGCTTTCCATAAGGAAAAGTGGGAATCTCTCAGACATTTTTTTCAGATATGTCCCACCAGAGTAAGTTGTGGGACACCCTGTTTTGGCATAATTGTTTCCTGCTGGCTAGGAAAAGGTRTGGTGAGAATATGGAGATTGTATCTTAATAATTTAAGGAGGCTGCAAATTGTTCAGAAGGTATTTTGGAGGCCAAATTGACAAATTCTAGTCAACCCTGAGGTGGTGTAATTGCAGAGCCTGCAGCCCTGGTTATCCTTCAAACCCTGACCTTCATTCCCTGCCATGCTCATCCCTCCACTCCTTCCCTTGAGTTTTGAAGATGCAAAGAGAAGGCAAACCTTGTGGTCTTTCTCTATCCATATCCAAGTGAATCTGTGCGGGTCCTGGGTGCTCACCAGGACTCTGCCGAGGATTTGGTGTCCTTGCCTCTGGTTTGCACAGTGAAGTGAATTCCATTGGCTTGGGCTTGGAACTGGTGTGGAAAGGGCTGATGGGCTGCAATCCGTGGGTGCTGTGTCCATCACTGATCACATAGCCCCGAGTGTTAAACTCTGATCTAATCTTTGTTCCTGGGGTCGTGAGGTTGTCTGCCCGCTGCTGGGAATATTTGACCGGAGGTGAATGTGGGATTTTGTCAGTGCTACTATTTTTATTTTCCCRGTGCTTTTGCATCGCTAATCAAACACAAGCCTCCTATTGTTCTCCCCGCTGCTCGCTCGTTGGCGGTACACGCTTATATTTAGTTATTTTAATAATAATACGCGCGGTTTGTAATCCCGCAAGAAGCCGGGCGGTGCTGAACTCCTTTTCTGCTCGCCGAATCCATTGGGTTCCCGTAGCAGATGGCTGCTATTTGATCCGCCGCGGTGCCCGGCAGCGGAGATGCGCTCGGCCGCTCCCGGTGGCGCTCCCCGGGGGCTCGGGGCCGGGAGCGCGGCTCGGGCGGGGATCGCTGCCCCCGCTCCGCTCGCTCTCCCGGTGCGCAGCCCCCGCCGGCTCCATCCAGCCCGGGCTCCATCCATTCATGAATCCGTGACGTCAGCACGCTCGGTCCTTCTTTGCAGCAGGCTGCAGGATTGTGTGGGTGGAATTTCCTTTTATTTTGCAACACTTCCTTTTTTTTTTTTTTTTTTTTTTTTTTTGCCTTCCATCTTTTTAAAACAAGAAAATGGAGCATCACATAGGAAATCTTTATCCTTGTGAGTATTTGCGGGGAAATGTGTTTCTCTGAGGGGTGTGTGTTTGTGTGTGTGGTGTTTCATGGTCAGCGTTCCCCTTTCGCCATTTATTTCGGAAGGACGGATGTTGCATTTGTGATGGGAAAGAGGTGAAAAAATGATGCTGAGAAAGGGAAGAGGAAACGTGAAACCTTAATTTATCCATCACTGCATATGAATCTGCAAGCTGGCCTGGCCTTTGCCTGTCGGTGTGCTGGACATTTTTCACTTGCAATTTTGCACGTTATCTTCTTGTGCTCCCCTTTTAAAGGGAAAGGGAATGGCAATGGAGAATGGATATAAATGGAATATACAGGCAATGACATAAGAATTACTAGATAGTGTAAAGAGGCAGGATTGTAATTCTTGCCTTCTGGGGAATTGTATTTTTTTTTTCCTTGTGGGCTAATCAAACAATTCCTCTCATGTGTTACAGTGATAAATAATTTAATTTTATTTCTGAGATGAAGGAGGTGCATTTTTCTTTCAATCAGCTGGGTAGCAATTTGCTCCTGTATTATTGAAAATAGCAGTTTGAGCTGCCTCTGATGTGCTGAACACGATTTTCACCCCTCGTTTTCCTAATAAATGAGGGAGCTGGGAGTACCTTTGCAGTTAACGATACTGTTCACTGGGGCAAGATTTGTCATATTCCTGCTCACCTGAATGGGCATGATGTCATGTTTTCTCCCAATGAAAAGAGGAGCTGCTCTTTATTTTTGTTTTGGGGGGGTGGTTTAGGTGCTGCAATAGCTTAATCATATCAAACCACATGTCTCCCTTAAGTAAATGAAAAATGGGATATTTTAAGTAGATCTGGAGAAAGATGACATCAGACCCATGTGTTTGGATATACTGATTTTAGCAGTAGGCAATCTGTTCAGTAGAATAAGCTGAAGAAATGTATTTGTATCAATAATCTTGAGGGAGAAAATACGAAAATGTTTGAAAGGAGAGAGATGCAGTCGGTATGGCTGGGAAATGTGAGCACTTTCCACAGTACCTGCTGTGTGAATAGCCACAGCTACCTTGGGATACCCTAGAATGGGGAGGGTAGAGTTGTCATGGGTTTAAAAGTTTTTGTCACGATCCTTTTTRTTGTGCTCTTGAATGTATACGGGTTTTGTTTCTAGAGAGAGGCAGCCCTTTGAACCTCTGTCTGTGACAGCCTTCCGCTGAGAAACACAAATAAGTCCGGATTTTGATGTACTGGGGGTTTTGTTTGTTTGTTTTGCTTTAACACCAGTTTTGTTTCCTGTCTTTGGGGCCTCCTGTCTGAGTCTTTGATCGAGAATGGTCTTGTCATTCAGATTTGTCTTTGTCCCCTGCTGCCCAATAGTTAAATTTATAGCTGGCATTTATTTTGACCCCTGTGCCTGGAATTAGCAAGTAACTTCTAGCACAGAATATATGGTAGGGACTCCCACTACTCCTCAGCTATAGGTGAACTTGGGTTTAATAATCTTTGGGGTTTTTTTGGTTGCATTTTTTACCTCCCTCTTTCCTCTTCTATTGTGAAGACTGGATAAGTCACTTATCTCCAGTGGATCAGAAAATTAAGTAATGATTTATATGAAAACCTCTTCCTAGGTAAGCCCTTTCACAATTAAGAGTTATTTAAACACGGGTCTGCTCTAAGCAATTGTCGGGATAAGAAAAGTTTGGAGTATTTCCTGTTTTCTTAAGACTTTTTTATAGTAAATGGGAGATGGTAGCTGATCGGGCTGGAGTTGTTCTTACCTGGTACCTGTTCCAGGCTGTCTGCGGTTGAGATGTGGGGAGGGGATTTTCAAGGGTAGGACTTCTTAAAATGGCAGAGTTTATTAAACAAAGCTTTTGTAAAAGATAGGAATCAAAGAAGCGTGGCATGGCTTCATAGTGTGAACAGATTTTCAATCAGTGCAGGCTGCCCTTCAGCTCTGGTCCTCCAGGACAGGCAGGGGAGGGTGCATTGAGCCTTTTTAGCATTGCTCTCACCTGATGTCCTAGTGGAGTGAGCAGCAGGTTCACTGCTGTACAACTTCCAGTGAGTTCTCAGCCATTACTGAATCCAAATGAGTCAACTGAGGCCAATGTTACCTCTGGAGCTCTCAGGAGTCTGGCACTTCACCAAGCCCTGTCCAGCTTATGGGACTTTGTTTTTTATCCCTCCTTGGCAAATGCATCCTGTGCAGGGGCTTAGGCTTATGTAGGCTCCTGTTTTGTGACATTGCAGCAAATCACTCTCGTCTCCTGGGGACTGGGTGGTAAATATTTCACCCAAAACACAGACTACTTAGGGCTGAATAGCAAGGTGGCAGCTTTAGCTGGGCTGGGAGCAGCAGCTCTGTGTGTAGTTACTCCCACCCCAATAAATACTCCATGTGTGCCTCTGTGCTCTCTCCCTGCTGCATCTTCAGCTGAGAAGGCAATGGTTGGAGGGCATTTGAAGGCTTTGACAACAGTTGGGTGTAGGCTAGAGGAAGAGCAGGTTTGTCTGTGTAAATTTTATAGCCCCTGGGTGAAGCTGTAATTTTTGGGGCTGTTCCCTCTGGAGTTGTTGTTCCCTCTGGAGCTGTTGGTAACTTAGCACCAGAAGTGCTGTGAGGGAAGGAAGGAGAAAGTCCTGGCASGGTGAGGGGCTGGACTTCTTCCAGCAGAGTGGGCTGGAGGAATGGACGTCTCTGTGTGGACATTCTGTTCATTCCAGGGATGCTTGTYCTTTCCTGTCCCCCATCTCTGTTACCTTCTGGAGGACACCAGAGTCAGCAATGCAGCTGTACAGCTGTGACTGCCCTGCTGAAACACAGGAGTCCATCCTTCTCCCCATGGTCCTGTGCCTGAGGAGATGCCCCGGTGCTGGGCCATCAGCTGCAGCCCARGAGCTGCACTGGGGATGTGCTGGGTGCTGGCTCTGCAGTGTGGGATGGCACGAGTTGTGCCAGGCCTCTGGAGCCCCTGTGGGGTGCAGCTCCAGGCTGTGCTGTATGTGTGTAACCAGCACGTAAGGCTGTAGTGGAGCAGGCTCACACCTCTAACCCTGCGATCTCACTAATACAGGCTTACGAGAGGCTCCTGAGCGGGGCATTGTGCTGCCTCTGTTGAGGAGTAATCCTCTTTGCTCGTGTATGCTGCTTGCTAAATACAACYTAGAACTGCTGTCATTTCCCATCCAAGGGCTGCCAGCTGCATTTCCAGTGTCCTTCCCCTTCTCGGCAGGTGCACCCAGGCTGGCACCTGGGCTGGGGTGACAGGGGCCAGGGTGTTGCACCTACACCAGCAATTGTTGTACTGTTGAGTTTCTTTAATTCTGGGTGTGAAACACATAAGCTCTTAGTGCTGAGAAGTTTGTGTGACTAGCTTTTACATGTCAAATGTGCTTTGCAAATGTTGAATAATTCATATCTACTATAAAAATAAAAACAAGCGTGGGAGTGAGTGAGTTTACCTGAGACCAGTCTGACACCTCACGTGAATTACAGTGAGACTTTGATTCATTCACTGGATTCCTGAAAGCAGCACTGCGATATTGATCTTCATCCTCAAAGATCTTTCAGACATTAATTAATTTCAATGCTACTCTTTGGAGGAAAATAAGGTGTTTCAGTTCTGTATGTGGGGGAAATGCCAAGATACCTTTCATTGGTAGTATCGGAACATTTAGTGCCTTCATGTGGCAACATCAGTGAGGCTGGAAGCTCCTGTGAACTGAACTTGGAAATTTTTCTGGAGTTTGTTGTTGTTGTAAAGTATTTTAATTTGAATCCCTAAATCTGTTGTTGTTATATAGTAGTAGTAAGATAATAGCATATAATTAGTATATAGTAATATAGTAACATATAGATTGATAATAATGTGGGGATTGTCAATGAGGTAAAAATGCAGAATTAGGAAAGATGAAGAAAAAGAGTAGAGCCTGAAGCTAGTGACTGGATTTGAAAGGTTGTTTCCTGCTATAGAGACAGCTGGAAAGGTGAAAGAGAAGAGTAATTTAAGGTCATTTCTGCATTTTAATCTGCGACGRATTCCAACAGTAATTCAGGAGTATAAAAGGCTAATCAGCATTTAGTCTGTCTTTATCCCAGCTGAATGTTTCCCAGTGTATTGCTGGGCTGGGGTGGAGGGTAGCAGTGGTGGGAGAGATGCCGGAACATTGTGTGTGGAGCTGCTGGTGTTCCCTGTGTGCGTGTAGCTCACATCGTGCAGCAGCCGTGGGGAGGCGAGAAAACAGCAAATGGGCAACCAGAAGTTCCACTGGGTTTTGTGRAGTAACTGCACGGTGCTGGGTTTGTTCCCCTGCTCCCCAGAGGCAGGTGGCTGGCAGGTTCCCTTCTCCCCAAAGGCCAGCACCTGTGCTGGGAGCAGAGCTGCTCTCAAGCCGGAACGCGCGCTCCCCTGCAGCCAGTACCAGAGTCATTATGCAACAGCACTTATTTCCTATGGCATCAGATTATGCAATTTCTGAGCACAAGAATGCAAAGCCCTGGAAGAACACAGTAGCATTTTAGCAGATCCAAAAATACCTTCTGCAGGATAGAGGCAGCATTGCTGTGTGTAGTGCTGAAAATACGCCGTTACGTAAGGTGCTTATTTCCCAGCCGGCGCTGGCAGGGCTGCCAGGTGAGGCAGGACGTGCTCTCCCTGCCACTGGAGAGATGTCACCACACTCATGGGAGGCTGCATGGGCTCTTTATCTCCCTTCTGCACCAAGACAAATTTTTATTGCCTATTTTTTTTTGTTCCTTTTGCCAAAAGAAAAGAAGTGGATGCTTGATTCCTCTTTCCAAATCAAGCACTGCTTCAGCACTCCCACAAATTTGTGACCTTATGTTGAAGGAGGTTCCAGTGAAAYGTTTGTCTCGTGGTGTTGGAGGTAGGAATACATTCCAATGCTGAGAGCTGGGGCAGATGCACACATTGCATGTGGGGATAAGAATCACCAGTTCTTTTAAGGTGAAGTCTGCCTTGGAAATCTATTAAATATCTTTCTCGGAGTCAAATGTATGCTAAGAAAGGGGATATGGTTGATACAGTTTGTTGGGATTCTGGCAGGAATACTTGCCGGGGACTCTTTAAGAGACTAAATAGCTACAAAATAACAGGGGCACCAGGCTGGCAGACAGATCACTGGCTAAATGATATGGGATAAGAGTAGGGATAAAAAACCAGTAATTCTGAATTCTGAATTTGGAGATGGCACTACTGATACACTTCCCACCTTTTCTTCCCTTATCCAAATACTTCAAGAATATTCTGAAGCAAGATTGTTTAGCTGTGAGACTGCACAAGGGTGGTGTTCAGGGYAGGTAATAACTACTGAGGTTACCTGCAGGAAGTACTCTAGTGAACCTGAGTTATAAAATATCAGTTCAATTCAGTGTTGATGAAACATAATTCAGTCTTAATATCCAGTCAGAATTAGGCTCTGACATAGCTTTCACTGCTCAAGAATGAGATCTTAGGTTGTAAGAGTCCCAAGGAAATTAGCTCAGCATCCTGAAGAACCAAAATGATCATTGTGCCTTGGGCATTTCTGTGGCATTCTGTTCTCTTTGGGAATCCTGGCTGTGGTCTGACTTCCYTGACTACCCAGAGAAGCCATGACTGYCCCAGGWTCCCTGGAAATGTTCARGGCCAGATTGGAGGGGCTTGGAGCAATGTGGGATAATGGAAGGTGTCCCTGCCCATGAATTTTAAAGTTTTTTCCAACTGAAACCATTCTGTGATTCTGTATTCTGTAACTCTAAGGTGATATAGCAGAAATGGAAAAGAGGTGATCAAATACACAGAGCAGACTTATATGGTGAGTGACAAAGTCAAGGGGGAATTGTTACGCTTAGAAAAAGATTTTGGGGTGGATGCCCCTTCTTTCTCTTCGGCCAGGCTTCCTTGGGACGTGCAAGGTGCCAAGCAAACCTCCAGCTGGGTCTGCACAGAGCCGGGATTCAGCCATTATGGATATTTCTTGGCTGGTACATGGTGCTATTTTTGTCATTGTCAGAAAGGGTTCAGGCCACAGAGCTAGACAGGCTTCTCTTTCTCAGTGGTACAACCACAGACAAAAGGATATCACAACTAAAATCACATTTCTAAAAATGACGCATCCCTGTTTTAGGATAGACCGAATGTATTGAATAAAGGCTAAATTAAATCAGCACGAGGTTAAGCTTCTGTTGTGATAACACARACTACATACAACATGGTTAAATGTYTGTGGTCTCACAKGCTTAATGCCATGGCCATGTTAAAATATTCTATTAACATTTTAGAATGATGATGCTGATGTTGTGAGCCCATAGCAGTTGCTACCACATCACTCAGGTGAGGATTATGGTGTCTGCAAAAGGCAGTTGTCTTATGTTGAGGTGGCATCCAAATATTTATTAGAAAAAGCAAGTATGTGTTCCAGTCAGGATCCTGCAGGAGGTGCAGAAATAGTGCAGTGTTTACCTCACAACATGAGGCAGCCGTGTAAAACACAAAAAAACCCAGTGTTACAAGACTTCACTTTCCCTGAGAAATGTGCTGTTTGTTGTAGGGAAATGTTTGTATGCAGAAACATAAACAGAGCTGTTGCAGTCACAGAAAATCTCACATGGGTCAGATGAAGAATTTTCAGTTGTTTTATCAGAAAGTTATTCTGTTTTGGCAATATAATTGTAATATTTAAAGATAAAGCTGGGTTGTGATTGGGCATTCATGTGGTTAGGAGATGGGAAGAAATGTGCTTCCTTGAAGGAGCAGTGTGTCTTGAGAAGGAGATCAATGGCTTAAAAATGCCCAAGCTTTTGCCCTGAGCTGCTTCATAGTTGGCCTAAAGGTTTGCCCATAGCCTGGGCTGGGATACATCAAGTTAATGTGGGCAAGCTTCACAGTGTAGTTTCTTTTTTTACAACCTAGCAAAACAGACAATACATCTTATAAAAGTATAATGTAATTAATTAATGTAATAATTAGCTTAAAAAATAATGTAATAATGTAGCYTAAAAAGAAAATCAACCCTCCTGAAAACAGTTTGCATGTTGTGATGTGTAACTCGTTCTCTATTAATAAATCTGCTTTTACTTTTTGTTTTCAAATCAACCATGCACAACACAARCCTGTATTCTGAGTAATGTAAAAAGTGTGGCAGAAGAGGAGTATCTGATCCACTCCTGTAGTATTTCCTTATCAGGAGACCAGGAAAAAGAAGTCTGTTGAAACCCTGTGTAATAAGACCACATGGTTCCAACCCCAAAGGTCAGAAGTCACAGGCAAAGCTCTGGGACTTGCCAGCTCAGCAGCTCCCAATTATTCCTGTTCTGGAGTTGTACAGATATGGGAGAGRACTGTGCATAGTACATTTGTAGAAATTCCCTGTAGAATTTGAGGTATAGTCACAGAGGCAGGAGAACATGATGACTGTGCTTTATAGATATGCTTTTTGTGGTTTGGTAAGATTTTAGAACGTTTTTAAAGCGTTGTCCCAAGCCCCTAGTTTAAATGATACACACATGAATTGCAGCTACGTTGTCAGTGAGGAAATGTGTAGTTACCTTGTTGTGCCCACTGTAGCCMGGAGGAAATCACTGAGCACCAGGAAATGCAGGGGAACTCCAGGGCTTGGCTGTAAGGAGTGATCTCTGTCTGTGGTAGTTCATGCCCCAGCTGGGTAATTTCAGCCACAAGCTCTGTTTCAGCCCCTCAACAKGGACCAGGCAGTTGTTTTTATTCCCTTTGCATGTTGGAAGTGCAAGCAGAGAATATGCTTCACTGGCTGAGGCAGAAAAAGTGTTTAGGGAAGGGAACTTA
>NW_026623644.1:397623-414394 GCF_030028575.1 Malurus melanocephalus
GATTTGGTTCGTGTCCTGTGTCTGGAGTGGAGATTTGCCACTCAATTTTAGCACAGCTCTTTCAAGGAGAAGCTTTGGGCATAGTCCATGCAAGGCATTGGGATAACTCAGCTGTGTCTGCAAACGTGATCGTTACATTGACAGTCTTATAAATGTTGGACTTTTCTAGGCAGCCCCGGGCCTTGGTGGCTCTGGGGGAGTGTGGGGACACTTCCTGGCTGTTTCCAGTGGCAGACACAATATCAGGCAAGGTGAGRGTGTGCCTTAATAGCTGATTCACCCACTTGGTGATTGGGGTAAACTCTCACTTTTTTAGTACTTTGAAACTGCCTTTTGGGCTGTCTGATGTGTCGAGGTGCAGCCTCACTTTCCCAGAAGAGGTGCATTTCATGCTCCTTTTCTCCTTTTGTCTGGGCRTGGTGAGATTTTGTCTGGAAAAAATTCTTTGCATGGAAATGGAGTCATTTACGAGAAGTTGTGATGGTACAAAATTACACTAAGCCTTGAATCTAATTCCAGATGGGAGATAAATTTGTTAGTGCAGAGTGCATGAACTCATCAAAACAGTTCAAATCTGAGGGCCTGCCTTCAAGTCTGTGTGTGCAGCAGCACTTTGTGAAATCTCAATATCTTAAATATGCACAGTCCTCCCACACACGGAGCTTCCAGCTTTTGACTGGGAGGCTGCTGCAGCAGGAGCAGTGCTTGGGTAGAAACAGCACAGCCCTTGGCTATGCACTTCCCTGGAAAAGCTAGAGGCACATGCAGATCACAGACAYWGAATCWCACACTGGGTTGGGTTRGAAGGSACTTCAAAAATTATCCAGTCCCATCCCCTRCCAYGARCAGGGACACMTYCCACTGTCCCAGGGTGTGCCMAGYCCCAATGTCCARCCTGGCCTTGGRCACTGCCAGGGATCCAGGGGCAGCCACAGCTTCTCTGGRCACCCTGTGCCAGGGYMTCACCATCCTCTGAGTAAAAAATTTCTTCCTAATATCTAATCTAAACTGGCCCTCCTTCATCTTAAAGCCATTCCCTCCTTATGTGAATGCATCCTGAATGGCAAACTGTCTGTATATAATGAAACTTAAAACTTTCAAGAAAATGGTTTTTTTCTTGTTTTGAATCAAACTAAGATTTATTGGGAAGAGTTCAACATGAAAAATCTCAGCCTTTTTGGTACTATGACTAAAAGAGTAGTGAGGCATGACAGTGACACTTGGAAAATGCTCTTCATCCCATGTTTGAAGAGATGATGAGGTCTAAAACATCCTAATTTCATTGAATTAAATCACATTYTGCTAAGGCAAGAGGTTGTGTGCTGCAAGACTTTACTGCAATAGAAGAGAAATTAAAAAATTCATTTCCCCAGCAAATCAGCACTGATGTGTTGTGGCAGAAACCATCTTCTTCTCCCCCTCCCCTTTCTGCAACACTTGGCTTCAGGTTGGCCTGATGGAAGTTGTTTTAAAAGAAGTGCTGCTGTTTCACACTCTCCAAACAATGAGTTTGCTACACTTCTGACAATCAGGCTGCTTAGGTGAGGGCCTAAATAAGGCTTTTTGAAAATAATTCCATAACTTTTGCATGCCACCTCTCCCCATGAAGCACATACAGGGGCATGTAAGGTGTCAGSATTCTGTGCCTAAAGGCTTTTTTTATTTGAAACATCTCAGGGTTGCAGAGGGCAATTTGATCTGGGAAGACAGGCCTGCTGTCCCTGAGTCTGGGCCTTGGTTCTTGGCTGAGCTGTGTAGTGAAAAGCTGTTCTTTCCCTGTTAAACCTCCACAATCAAACATTCCAGAGGCAGAAAACTGCATTGAAATGTAAAAGCAATATCTTAGACTGCACTAGTGTACTTTTGAGAGTCACATAACAAAATTATTTTATCCTCCAAGTCTGATTTAACCCTTAATGCACTTCCCATGGGTTAAATTTGAGATGCTTTGGGAYACTGTTACCTTACATTCTGACCTTTACATTTGGTTTTCTTGCAGGACACCTGGCTGATGTTTTATTTACACTGCTTAATATTCTTTGTTACAAAAAGCAGGTTTCTCTGTAGGAACAAAGGTCACCTTTTACTCTTGCTTGAAGAATCAGTTGTCACTCTCAAACTTTTGGAAATGAGCAGGGGCTGTGCCCAGGAACACAGAGGTGGGCTTGGCCTCGGTATTGTCTGAAATTCTGTTCAGGTCTGAAGCATTTTCTTATCAATAACCAAATCTGTGATAATACAACAACTACTACTAGTAGTAATTGTACTATGAGGTCACACTGCAGCTTCCCACGCTGGAGAATTGGTCATTGTACTGCTGATCACCAGCAGATCGGGAATAACCAACTCTCCAGCTTCTCATATGAGTCCAGTTCAGCTCCTGTGGTGGTTTGGGCTGTGCTGTAACCTCTGCCTCACTTGCTGTTGTGCTTTCTCTCAAAGAACAAAGTTTACAGCCTAAACAAAGCTTTTATTCAAGTCCCATGTGATCAGGCAGGATCCAGGAAGGTAATCCAGGTTCCTGGCTGTTCCTGTTTGCTGCTGGAGAGGGGCTGAATCCCAGGGCAGAGTTTTCCATCCTGCCGGCTGTAGGGCTTATCTCTCCTGTGTGCAGTGACCTCATCTCGAGGCGCTGAGCTGTTCCCCTGCCATTGGCTGTGTCCTACCTGGCCACCTCGTTCTCCCTTCCCCTGGCTGTTTGCAGAGCCTGGAAATGTGCACCTGCTGGAACTGATCTTACTTTTKAACAAAGTACTTTCTGTTAAGGCTATTTTTTTTTAATCCCCTTCTCAGCTTCTTATGGAATTTAAAACCGGACTTTGTTCCATGTGGCAGGCTGAATTCACTTAATSTCTTGTGGCCTGGAGTTAGAGCCTCTTGTTACAGAAGGGACTATCCCAAAAAGGTGTTTTGGCAGTGAGCAACTCTGTCACCATGATCCCCAGCCACTGGCCTGGCTCTGTGGGAAGGTGGCACCACCATGGGTTGTGGAAAAAAAGACCTCTCAGTGGGGCATGGAGCAAGAGATGGGGGCACTTCCTAAAAGGGACCCCAGCTCTGGATTTATGCGCACCCTTGCAGAAGCTCATGCAGGGAGGAAGTGGAGAGAAAGCGGTGGTGGGAGATGATGCTCCTGTGGGAGGGGGCAGATCAGCAAGGAGGGTCTGCTGTTCTGTCAGGCTCTGTCTTCTCTGCTCATGAGGGTGATGCGTGTGTGGGTAGAGAATTGAACATATCTTGCCACAATGAACATGGAGGGTCAGTCAAAGGTCCAGGATGTCATAACTCAGTGGGGCTCTGTGGGAGCAGTTACAAACCATCCCTTGATGGGCTCAAGGGATCTGTATCACTGTGTTTTGTTTCTCTAACACCTTGACTCAAGGGTTTGCAGAGGGATCCTCAGTTTGTGGGCTGTGCTAAGCCCAGAACAGTGGCTAAACTCAAACCATAGCTGATCTGGGGCCAACTTCAGTCTGATAATGCTGTGGAAATTCTCTGCAAAGTCTTTCTTGATTTTGGCCTTTAGGCTCTGGTTTAAAATTGTGGAGTTTGTTTACTGGGCAATTCCTGCAGTGGGTTACCGAGAGTATTGCCTGAGTGGAGTTTCTGTTGGAACCATTTATTTGTTTCTTTTAGGGCAGTAATTATTTACCAAGTATCAGCGGCTGTCTGGAAAGTCTAGTTAATTATCAGCTCACCTCAGTGAAACTGCACGTAGTGAAAATACTTAAATAAAAAATTGAAAGTTGTTCTTTTTTCCTCTCATTTCAGGTACTGGGCCCACATGTCACATGTGAGTCGCGTCGTGCAAATGCTCTGAGCACCCCTTCGGGCCGTCTCCTTGATGCACACTCACGGCATCATGGCCAGCACTCAGGAGCGCTTGAGCCTGTCTTCCTCTCCCAACTCCATGGGCAAAGCGTTCTGTGAGGACAAAGACTTGGGGAGGTTCTCCGAGGAGCACCCTGCTGCGGGCAGCCAGCCATCCCCCGAGCTGCTGGAGGACGTGCGGGAGCGSGGCGCGCTGCCGGCCGAGCTGCTGGAGGGTGTCAGCAGCCCGGGCACGGCGGCCGTGCTGACCAGCATCAGCGAGGATGCCCGYGACCAGTTTGAGAACAGCGTGCTGCAGCTGCGCGAGCAGGACGAGCCCGAGCCGGGGCTGCCGCAGGGCACGCGCAGCCCGGGCGATGGGGACACCAACGGCGCCGCCGACGACGTCAAGGTCCAGTTCAACCGGACGGGCAGCGGCAGCGGCGGCTTCCTGGAGGGGCTCTTCGGCTGCCTGCGGCCCGTGTGGAACATCATCGGCAAGGCCTACTCCACCGACTACAAACTGCAGCAGCAAGGTAAGGGCGACCCGCCGTGCTGCTTTTGGGGAGACCAGGGCTGGAACCCAGGGCTCTTCCCCAGCTCTCCACGGGGCTCTTCTTGTCCAGCCRTGTCACAGTTTCCAAGGGTGAGCCCTGCGCTGCAGGGCCAGCAGTCTCCATGTGTGGCAAAGGTGGCTTGTGATGCAGTCAAAACCAGCTTGGACCAGTGTGACAAGGCCTGGATCTGAGTGTGGGGATCAGAAAGAATGGTGTTGAAGTACTTAGTACAATCCCTCTGTTAATTTCTGGAGGTTTCTTTATGCCAGATGGAAAACGTTGACATAGGCATTTCCACTTCAGAACCTTCATGTGAAGGCTGTCCCCAGATGACTACCAAATAGCAGGAACATTGCTTCTCTTTTGAAAAKACTTTTATTTATTTTTATTCAGGAATGATTTTCCTCTTTGAAACATCATTCAGTTCCTGTCTTTCCTGAAATATGTTCTTTAATATTTATACCTTTTTCATTTCAATGTGTAAGCGTAAATGTGTAAGTGTATGTGAGTATAAATATATATATAAAATCTGTAGCTTGGGAATAAGTGAGTCCCAGTTGACTGCATACATATCTATATATCTTTCTCTATATATATCTTTAGGGGGTACTGAAAGCTAAAGAGCAGAGTATGCTCTGCTGTTGGTGTCTGATTTCTCCCCTAGCATGGGGGGAGGGAGGTAGCAGATGGGAGAAGAACAAGCTGTCATTAGAATTAAGGATCTGAAATGGTTGAGGCTTATGGAAAATGGGAACAGCCTGGCCACCGCAGCACCGTGTGGCAAAGTCTCCTTTGAGCATCACTCAGTAGTAATCAAATGGCTTTCTGGCACTGACAAATTATAAGATACGAGGTCAGAAACCTGTCTGAGTGGTTCAAATCTAAACCCCAGAGGGATGGGGAATAGCTYCTAACATGAGGGAACAGAGCTGTTAAATAACATGTTGGRTGAATTTGCCTTGAAATCAGCTTYYTAGAGTCAGTCATTTCMAGTTTATARCTGAGCAGGAAATGCACCTCTGCAWTCCAGGTGTCTCCTGAGCAGMAGCCCCGTGTGCAAGGCTGGTTTCAAATTCTCTGGCACAGTTGGTTCTGTTTTGTTTGCATGTTGTAAACTCAGCGTATCATATGTGGTTCAGACTGTAAATAAAAATAGCGACAGAAAGTCCCTGGGGGATTGAGGCAGTTGGGGTGAGTGCACAATGGGTGGGCAGTTTTGGAAGGGGCTGTCTGAGTGGGGAGGGAGGTTCCCTTGGGAAGGAGAAGGAGGTTCTGAGCAGTGGGGTGGCGTTCAGAGCAGGCGTTGGGCTGGGCCTGTGTTGGAGTGCTCTGGCTTGGATGCTCCGTGTTTGTAAGCAAAGCTGAGCATTTCTGAGGAGAGGCCACAGATGCAGAGCTGCAGTGGCTGTTCCCAGCAATCTTCTGTCCCCACTGCTGCCTCTGAGCTGTCCCCTGCTCCTGTGTCCCTGTCACCTCTGAGCGGTGGCTTTGGGAGAGCTGCCTGTGAGACAGAGATCCCATTTCCCAGATAACTGGGCCAGCAGATGCACCCGAGACCACGGTRCAATCTGTGCTTTGGTGGCCCACAGGACACAGGCTTTGTATGGAAGGCACCAAACYAAAAGACTGAAGCACTAAGGAATGAAAAGGAGCAGCTGAGAGCAGTGCTGGGGCTGGAGGGTGCACAGAGGCYCTTTCTGTGCACAGGGTGTTCTGCTGTTCTCTGTGTGGGGAGCACGTTCAGAGCCACACAGCCAGGGACACACTGCAGTTTGCTGCTGGCATCAGGCCCTTCTGAAAGGGCAGATTTGAACTGGCTGCAGATGTGCTAAGGCTGAGGATTAATTGGGATCAGCTATATGTAGTCTGTGTGRTTGAGCTGCATTTTAAATGTGTTTTCCCTGTTAGAAAGGGCAGTGAACAGAAGATTTTTTTTTAAAAAATATTGTTTTTTCCCTCTGGAGCTGCTCAGTTGTCTAGCTCTGATGACAGTAGTACACATCTGTTCTCCTGATGGCAGTACTACACCCAAGGATAAACCTTTTCAAACTGCTTCTGTACTGAAACTTGAAGATTTTGTCAGAATATTCATGTTCTCTTTTCCAGATGATCTCATTCTTGCTTCTTGCCACCAGAAAATCATCTTTGTGTGTGTTTCATCAGCTACATACAAGCCAGCAGTTCAGTAACTGATGTATGTGATTATTTTTATTTTTGCTGAATTTTTGGCAAGAGCATAGAGGATGTATGGTTTGTTTGTGCATGTGCTGTGTGGCTGAGGAAATGTATGGGGCTCTTTCAGCACCAGGGAGAGGATTGTGATAGCTTTTCATTTTCCTGGGAACTGCTTTAAAGCTTTGGGCTGGTACCATGGATCTGTGCAGGTGTATTTTTCCCTCTTCTTCATGAGACAACTACTTTAAGCCTCAACCAGGAGTAATCCTTTGTGTTGGGCTGAGTCAACAGTAGGGGTAGGAGTCCGGTTTGGATCTGCATCCATGTGGCCTTTAAGTACTTAAAGAGGGCTTATAAAAAAGAGGGAGAGTAACTTTTTACATGGAGAGATAGTGATTGGGCAAGRGGAAATAGTTTTAAACCAATAGAAGAGAGATTCACATTAGATCTTGGGCAGGAATTGTTCCCTGGGAAGGTGGGGAGGTCCTGGCAGAGGTCCTGGCACCTGGAGGGTGCCCAGAGAAGCTGTGGCTGCCCCTGGATCCCTGGCAGTGCCCAAGGCCAGGCTGGACATTGGGGCTGGGAGCAGCCTGGGACAGTGGAAGGTGACCCTGCCCATGGCAGGGGTGGCACTGGATGTGCTTTAAGATCCCTTCCAACCCAAACCATTTTATGTTGCCTGCAGGTGCTTAGTGGTGCCTTTTCCTGCTCCCTGGTATCCCTGCCTGCTTTGGCCGTCCTGCAGGCCCATTCTTTGGGACGTGGTGGTGGTGCAAGCAGTAAAACACAAACAGATTTCGTGTCCTTGAGCCTGTATCGCTGTAAAGCTTTGGCTCGTGACTTGGTGACTGAGGGAAAGGATAGGAACAGCTTTTACRTGGTTCTGGATTATCTTCTTCATGAAGTTACTGCATGAGTGTCCTTCCTGATACCTGGTTGTCACCAAGAGGGGTGTGCCTGTGCTGCCCTGCAGGACATGGGCTGGGCAGTGTTGGCCAGCTGGGAACTGCCACAGGCTGTGTGCTGGCTGACCAAGTGATGCCAACTGCTGCATGGTGAGGCGTCATTGCTGCAGGGAGTGCTCGCTTTTGTGTTGTTTGATGCCAGCTGACTATATGAGGTTTAATTACTTGGGGTTTGACCCATAAAATCCCTCCTTCCTATGTTTTTCCAGTTGTTTACCCTGATTTCTAAAGAAATCACTCTATTGGTGAGTGCTTTCAGGGAGACACACTCAGTTCTTTAATTTGCACCTACCAGTGATTTAATTTGGATTATGGGGAATCCAGCACTTTAAAGYAAGACTTGATTGTGTTTCCTAGAGACTCATTAAACTTCCCAGCCACTTCCCTTGGATTAAGAAGCTGTCTCCAGGAGCTGCTTTCACCTTCCCTTTCACACAAATGTGTGTTTGGTGTCATTGTGAGAGTCTTTGTGTGTACCTGGAGAGCAAGGTGGCTGTTGGAAGGTGCTTGTTTTGGGGGGTTTGTCTCAACCAGAGATGCCTTTTGTCACAGTGCYAGTGTGAGACAGCAGCCAGCGTTGGGAAAAACCTTCTCCAAATAGATTGGCTCAGTGGTGCAGGCTGCTCTTGCATTTCTTCCCCATGGGAAACAGATTCCCATCATTCTACTCAAATGGTTCTTAATCACCTCGGAAATGCAAATCCTTACGCAATTCCTGGTGCTATTACACTGCAATTTATTTAGGGGAAATATCCCACTGACTTCTTCAGGCCCGGAAGAGTCTGACTATTGCACTGTAACTATGGTGTTACTCTTTGTTCTTGATATTCCRAAAGATGTGGGGTATTTCACTACACTGAAACCTCTTTCCTGAATTGTGTCCTGATAATCAGGATGCAAGTGGGATACGGGAGAGGATCTGTGTTCCCAAATAAACATGAGATGACCACAAGAACCACAGGAGGAACCACGTGAACTTTTGCTTACTTTGTTTACAGCCTCTCAGCCTCTGCTATTGCAGAGGTTAACAGGGAATATTAGAGGAAGGTAATATTACTTGATAGGGAATATTAWGAGCAAGGTGGTGTAGTTATCCATTAGTGCTCACAAACTGTAGGTGCTTCATGGAAAGGAATGTCAGTGTTGTGTGCTCTGCACAGAAAAGGCAGACTTCCCACAGGTAAGGATGGAGACACTCTGAACAAGGGCTGGAGTGCCAGGACAAGGGGGAATGGCATCCCACTGTGAGAGGGCAGGGATTGATGGGATATTGGGAAGGAATCCTTCCCTGTGAGGGTGGGCAGGCCCTGGCACAGGGTGCCCAGAGAAGCTGTGGCTGCCCCTGGATCCCTGGCAGTGTCCAAGGCCAGGCTGGACATTGGGGCTGGGAGCAGCCTGGGACAGTGGAAAGTGTCCCTGCCCATGGCTGGGGTGGGACTGGATGGGCTTTAAGATTCCCTTCTACCCCAGTCCATTCCATGAGTCTATGGAAGAAGCAGTTATTTCAATGTAACATAGTGGTTTCAATGCTGCCTGTGTAAAAATAGTGTTCATCAACATGCACAAAAATCACCTATATTTKCCAACTCCTTTCAGAAATGATGCATTTTTGCGATAAGTAGAAATACAGATCTTATTGATCTATTTATGAATGAATGGATTTTATTAATTATCTAATTATTTTCTTTATTTTCAATATTTGAGTGTTATAATGTCCAAAGACTTTAATGCCAGTTAAGGTTCAGAGCTGCGAGCGGGTCCATGAGTAAGGTGAATAGGCTCATGTCCAGGAAAGAACATGTGCTGAGGGTTGAACTCTGCCCTGCCAAGGYGGAAGGAGTTTCTGCTGTGGATGAGCAACATTTTTATTTCTAGTTCAGTGAGCTGGAGTGCTGGGGTCTGGCTCTGTGAGGAGCTGCCTTCCCATGGCTGTGCCTGGGGAGCATTCACTCAGCAGGGGACAGCAGTCACTGCCTSCCTGGGGCAGGAATGATCCCAGGGRAAGATCTGAGCTRGGATCAGCCCACTGACACTTGGGATATACAAGTTTCCCTTCAGTGGTGACAGTGTTTAAAATGGACACTGTGGCATAATCCCAGCTGCAGCCCTGGGAACACCCTGATGGCTCAGGAGCCTGGATGAGATGAAGACACACCTTTGTAGACAGCTGAAACAGAGGTCTGTACAGGTGTGACTTCCTTTGATTCCAGAAATCAGTGGATTACTTGTTGAGTTTGCTGCTAAATAATGTCTTCTCCAAACTTAGATCCTTATTAAATTACATTTAAATAAAATTAAAGTAATTAAATAATTGTCTGCCTTTTATCCTGCTGTTTGTGAGATTTCAGGTAATTTCAGGGTGACTGAAAGGGCACTGTGGYTTCTGTTCTGATGGGTGCAACTCTCTTGAAGCAGTTTATACAGTGCCACTGCACCACTCCAGCATTATCCCCACAAAGGTGTATGTGTACCAAAGAGCAGGAATTGCTTAAGGTTATTTTCCCTGCATGACATTGATACACACATTATTGATGTGGGAAAGACCTCTTTCTGTGACTGCTGGTGGTGGTTGATGTGCTTTGTGTCAGGTGTCTGGGTGGTTGCTGCTCTGTGTTTTACAACCTGCCACTTCTGACTCTCATTTATTTTTGTTTGTTTCAGGGGGTGAAAATATTTTTTTGTATCACTTATGAATGTTAAATGTTTCTTCTCACCTTTGCTTTTCAATGGAGTCATGCACTTTGTAGGAGTGTCTCCGTTTGAAAGACAGGTGTTTGCCAACAAAGGCAGAGACCCCCCTTCCCTCCAAATTATTATAGCTTTGAAAAATCACAGGCTTTCAGGCAAGAATATGGATAAAAGGGAATAGCAGTTTGTACTAATATGTATAACAAGGTGAAACAAGTAACAAAAACGATAGCACCAACCAGCCCAGTCCCAAACCCAGTGACAGCCTTACAGAGACACAGCCCCCGCTTTGGTGCAGTTCCAGTCCCAGCCGGCAGGGGCGCTATTGGCTCTGAGCAGGGCGGGTGCGATGATTCCCTGGCGGCTGCAGGGGGCGCTGTGGMGCGGGTCCCGGCTGGTTCTGATCTCCCACGTGGCCAATGGTGGACACAAAATGGCAGAGGTGGATGGAGAAAATTTCCTCTGCAAACTCACAGGGGAAAATGCTGATCTCGGTGCTCCTCTGGACAGCAAGAAACCTCAGAACAGCCAGATGAGCAAAGAGATGAGCAGAATCCCGTAGCTGCAGATAGGATGCAGTAGAACTCAACCACTGCAGCTTGAATCCCAGGGGTCTCTGGCAAGGCATGGGAAGGCAGAAGATCACAGTGCAGCAAAACAGGAGTTCACGAAAGGACGCTGGCTTCTGCAGCAGCAGGTCCACCGTCCTCCCCCGAGCCAAGCAGGGCAGGAAGTAAAGCTACCCCCTGCCCTCTTCCCCCACATACACCCCCTCCCCGAGCCCAAAACTCTCACGAGAACTTCCCTCTCTCCAAAGAGAGGAAAAGAAAAAAAACCTGCCAGGCAGGAGTAGTGCCCAGGGAGACCCTTCGGCCCCAGGTGGCCTCACCTAGGGAGTAGGTTCTTTGGTCTTCCCCAATTGCCCAGCCATCAAAAGAATGWCTTRGCAATCAGTGTATCCCAGCAACAAAATGGAAAAGAAAATTCCCCAAGAAAGGAAACAAAAGGAGAAACCTTAACCCACAACAAAGAGACCCTATCCTTGTTCAGCGCTGAGGTGGGGGATCTTCTCCCAGAATTGCCAGTCCAGGGTCCCTGGCATGTTAAATGCTGCCTGCCAAATCGGGATGGCTCACCCAAGTAATTAGCGGGGTGGTGAGCTCTGAAAAAGCAGCTGGAAAGATRGGAATGAGCAGGCTGGAGGTGGCTGGGATGGCTGGAAGGGATGCTGGGGCGGAGCACTTGGGGTGTGTGCCTCAGCTGTGCTGGGATGTCACCYACTCCCTCCAGGTGAGCCCATCCYGAGGWGCAGCAGGTGGCAGGTGTGCCCTGSTGTGCTCTGACAGTTCTCACASTGCTGACCWTTCCCTTRTCCTGTTTTTTGCCTGTGCTCAGACACGTGGGAGGTGCCGTTCGAGGAGATCTCGGAGCTGCAGTGGCTGGGCAGCGGGGCACAGGGAGCCGTGTTCCTGGGCAAATTCCGGGCGGAGGAGGTGGCCATCAAGAAAGTGAGGGATCAGAACGAGACGGACATCAAGCACTTGCGCAAGCTCAAGCATCCCAACATCATTGCCTTCAAGTAGGTTGTGGCCCTTGTCAGGCACTTTGTCCAGGCAGGAGCCATTTGCTCAGGTTGTGTGGGAAGGGTTTTACAATCTGGGAGCAAAGCTGTGTCTGGAACAAAGTGGGGGTCACCCTTCCTGTCCAGCTGTGTGTGTGTGTGCTGCTCCTCACCACTGTTCTCTTTGACAGGGGAGTTTGCACCCAGGCCCCGTGCTACTGCATCATCATGGAGTACTGTGCCCACGGGCAGCTCTACGAGGTGCTGCGTGCCGGCAGGAAGGTCACCCCACGGCTGCTGGTGGACTGGTCCACAGGCATTGCCAGCGGCATGAACTACCTGCACCTCCACAAAATCATCCATCGAGATCTCAAGTCACCAAAGTGAGCCTCAGCTGCTTAAACTTTCCTTTATTTGGGTTCCTCAAGTCACCAGAGTTAAACATGCCCCAGTTGGGGTTCCTCAGGTCACYATTCTGAGTCTCAGCTACTTAAACATCCTCCAGCTGGCATTCTCTATTTCTTTTTCCTTGAGAAATAGTTAGAAGCTTGGTCAAAAGGTTCTATTATTTTTTCCCTATGCTGACTCAAAACTAATGAGTGAAGTTACTGAAATTTGTTGGCACTTAACAAGAATGGAAATTATACAGGTGTCTCCTTATCTATGACTAGTATCAGTCAGGAAATATTTAATGATTTAATAATATCTGATTCTTTTTGGAAGTGGGATATTCTTTTGCCTCCTGCCTTTTTATTTTCTTGTTATTTCCCTGGTTTTYTGGAATGTGTCTTCCTCATTTCTCTGTTTGCTTTCTGACTAAAACGTTCTGGCTTCTTTATATTCTTATTCCCTAGATGTTTATCACTTCCTTAGCCTGTGAGAGTGCATTAAGATAATGCTTTTAGATGATTTACAGCACAGTTTAAGGTACTCTTTTGCCTCTGAATGCTCAGTTACTTGTTAATTTGCAGTTTTATTAAGATTGATTTTTGACTTGTAGCATTCAGAAATGCATTTAAAGCACAAAACACAACCACCCAAAAGAGAGCGAGAGCTTTCATTGGGGAAAATACATAATCTTTTCTCTTGTACTGCACTTGTGARCAGCGTGGCCTCATCAGCTGGTTGYGTTAATTAAGAAGGGATTTATTCCCAGTGGTGTTGTGGTACAAGAAAAATCACAATATGCTGATTTTTTTTTCTTCCCCTTCTCCAGTGTTTTGGTTACACACACAGATGCAGTAAAGATTTCAGATTTTGGTACGTCTAAAGARCTCAGTGATAAAAGTACCAAGATGTCCTTTGCGGGGACGGTGGCGTGGATGGCCCCGGAGGTGATACGGAACGAGCCTGTCTCCGAGAAGGTGGACATCTGGTGAGTGATGTTCATGCTCAACTACCTTCACCTTCTGCTCAGCCACTTGGCTTCCCAGCACTTTGCACATTCTCTCCTCCTCCTGTGCCTCAGGATGGTTTGCCCTGTGGTGGGCTGGTCCTTTCTTCTGCTGCGCGGTGCCCTCAGCTTTGGTGGGCTCTGATGGAAAGGAAGATGACACAGGGGTGCTGGCTGTGTGCTGAGGTGCAGGTTCCAGCTGAGGCTCAGTGCAGGCTGCCTGTGTCCTGCAGGAAGCCATGCAGAGATTCTTGCCTGTGTCATTGCTCAGCCCAGTGCTGAGCAGCTCCACAGCCAGGGTGCTATTCCATCACTTCCTGCCCTCTCCAGAGCCACGATGGAGCAGTGGGGAGGCCCCTGCTCTGCTCCCCCTCCTTCTGCTCCCTGCACACCAGGCTGCTGTTGTATGTGCAGCCCCAAGATTACAGTCCAGTGAATCCAACCCCCCTATCCAAGAGAGAGGAAGCCACAATAGGTTGAAAGAGTTTTGGAGCCCGTTTCCATCCATGTGAAACATGCTCTGTGTCCAAAGGCACACAAGGCTCAGTTCAATCTCCATGCAATTAAAAGTGCTTGAGAGGGCTCGGCCTTGGAGCTCCTTTGAGAAGCCTCTCTGCAGGTTTCAGAGCCCTCAGGGGAACTGCATCTCTGTTTCTGCCTCATTATTTCTGCATATTAAATGTCAGCAGCCAGGACAAATGCCCTTCTCCCTGCTTTACAGCCAGGAGGAATTTTGCTTCCTGTGGTTTTTCAGCCTCAGTCGCTGTCCTTTCCATGGCAGACCAGGGAGCTGCTGGACAAAGCTGTGGGTGATCTGGAGGGCAGTGGAGTCAGTAGCTGCTGATGGAGTTCTAGCTCAGAGCTGGGCCTGACTTGAAGAGCAAGGTTTCCTGCAGGGAAGGTGCTGTGACTGTGGTGTACAGCTGTTCTTGTGCCCACGGTGTTCTGYGTGTTTATTTTGGATGTCCAGGCCACAGCACAGCCAGCTGCTCTGGGAGGAACACTTGAGTTGTTCTGGAAAGAGAACACACCCAGCATTTGTCTGCTGAGCCCCTCCCTTTGAATCACGGGATTGTGAGGGYGAGTGGTGCGGGATTTCCACCCTTGGCTTTCTGTCCTTTAGAGTGGTTTATGKTCAGGAATATTGCACAGAACATCCTGTCCAATAAAACCTTTGTTCTGTCCCTCAGTGACTCAGAGATGTTGCCTTTGGTGCCAGTTCCTCTGCAGTTCACAAGTGGTGATTGCTCAGACTCTTCCTTGCCATCCATTCCTTCCCCAAGATGAATAAAAATGATGTTCCTGAATGCTGCCAACAAATGAGAACAGTTCCTAAGCTGCTTATATGTCTGCTCTCTCTCATCTTTAACAGCATGCAGAAAAATAAATCTGTAATCTTATCAAGAGTCTTGAAAATCCTTTGTCAGTTCTTAGTCATAACAAAGATGAAACCACATGAGCTTTTCTGGTAGTTTGTCCAGCCTCCTGGATCCCTGCTTTCCTGCAGCGCACAAAAAAGGATTTTGAAGCAAAAAATGTTCAAATTCTGCTCATTCATTGGTTTTTTTTCACATGATCTGAAGCCAATGGGCTTTGAAAATGGAACATTTTTCACATGAAATTGTTTCCTGACTGGTGGTTGTTCACACCTGGTAGTTTGTCCCTTAGAAGTTCTTCTATACTTAATAAAAGCAACTGGATATTGGTACAAGGCAGAAACAGAACCACCCTTCTCACTTTTCACCTGGCTGGAGCCCTCAGCGTGGCAGGCTCGGTGTCCCACAGAGAGATGGGATATGGAGTAGGGTGACACGACTGGCTTGGAAATTGAGATGGTTGTGCCTCACCCATATCACAGCCCAGCTTGGATGTGCAGTAACAGCAGTGTGGTTCTCAGCAGCATTTTGTTTACCTCTGTATGGACTGCTTTGGTGTTTCTTTGGTGTTTTACTGGATGRTGATTGTATACAAAACAAATGTTTGCTGTTAAAAATTGAACTTTTGATCCTTTCTGATCACTTCACTAAGGATAAGAAGCAAAGTTAGTTTTCTTTCCTATATCTGTCAGTTCTTTTAGGAGGTTCTTTCCCAGACTGAATTGTCTTAATTATTTTTTTCTTGCTTTATCCTTCCTTTCTTTAGAACACAAGAAATGTCAGATGAGRCCTCATGTGCTTTTGGTACTGACAGTTATGCAAGTAGCATTTGTTTCCTAATTYCTGTGTTGCAGTAGTTGTAGTGCTGAGTTTCAAACCTTGAAACTCTTACCTGGGACTACAAGTAACAGCAGAGGGAGCCTTTGGTTAGGGAAAAGAAAACAAAACCAGTTAAATGAAACATGCAAAAACCACAAAACCTGTGTTGTGTTGTCTCTGTAAGACACTTGTCAGTCTGTGCAGTAGTCAATCATCTGTTCTTACCAGTGAGAACAGTCCAAAGTCTGTCTGAGAGTAGACTTTGGGATCTTTTCATTTAACAGAAGCRAGACTTAATCTGTGTGGAAAATGTGCTTTCAGGATCTTTAAAATCTCACAAAGAAGCAGGAAAGGGTAGGTGAAAACCAGTGTGATTTTCTGCTCAGCCCAGTGCTGGGGCAGAGGAGTTACCTGGTGTGTTAAAAACCATGGTTGCACCTACTTGCAGTTTCAGACCAGACATCCCTATTTCCCTGTTTTGCCAAACAAACTGGTTTTTCCAAGCTCCAGATGTTTCTGTTGAYAGCTGCTATGTGAACCCAATTTATCCTGGTTTGTTTCTTCATCAGGTCGTTCGGGGTGGTTTTGTGGGAGCTGCTCACCGGAGAGATTCCCTACAAGGATGTGGACTCTTCAGCCATCATTTGGGGAGTGGGCAGTAACAGCCTCCACCTTCCTGTCCCTTCCACCTGYCCAGACGGCTTCAAAATCCTCATGAAGCAAACCTGGTAAGAGTCTGAATCCCCCACAGCACAGACCTAGGGCTGGCTCCAGAAAACCTGKGACAGTCAGGGTGGGAGTGGAGAGCCCAGCGCTGAGGGCTCTTAAACATTCTCACATTTGTCCTGAGAGCAGTAAGTTTTAATGTTTTGGTTTCTGCTTCCTTGTGGCAGCAGGCTCGGACCCCAGGACATCTTCAGGAGCCTTCAGAGGGGGTTACTTTGCTGTAGCACAGTAGGGGATAAAAGGCAGGTSTGTGGGAAGAGAAAGGGATTGGGAAGAAAAGTAGGGTAAAATTCCTTGAGGCTGGACCTAGAGTGAAGGGAACTGATTTTTCACTCTGAAACCCCCTTGTAAGTGACTGGTTTTGGACTGGACATAGAGAAATTCGATCTTTCTGTCTGCAACACAGATTTTCCAGGTTCACATATGGAAAATGCTGTGAGTTTCCTCCATGAACCAGATCAGAGATTAAATTCTTTGTCCTGGATTTCACAGTGATGCTTTGCCTTTGTAATTACATGTTGATATAGCGTAAAGGGTCTTGCAGCATTTTCCCACTCCTTGAGTTTTACCAGCCACCCTCTCAATGGGGAAAAGGATACAAAAGGGAAAACAGTCCCCAGCACGTGTGGCTCTTTGGCAGTGGCTGTGTACCCCGGCTGCGACCCCAGAAGGGCAGGAGAGGCTGGCAGTGCCATCCCTGA
>NW_026623644.1:415004-432535 GCF_030028575.1 Malurus melanocephalus
GCTGTGGCAGCTCCGTGCTCCCCGCTCCCTGGGGCAGCAGCAGCAGCTCGCTACAACAGCGAGCATGGACAAACACATCCCCACCTAGCGGAAGGAGGTTGGTGGGAGGGGACAGGAGGCTCCACGAGCTGCGCTTGCCCTCTCAAGGTTGATTCAGTCTTGAAATTTAAGTGTTGGTCTTTTTTCTCAAAAATTCAAATGTTCTTGTACTTGTCTGTAGTCTTAAGGGATGTTCAGTGCATTGCAGARCTCAGGCATGTGCTGTGTGACATCCTGCAGACCTTTAGTGCTTAGAAATGCCCTGAATRTAAGTTTTCATTCTACTGGACTGAGTCTTTCCATTACAAAATTTGGAAACTGATGGGACAACGAACCAAAGTGTGTCTCTTGCAGACAAGCAAGCCAGGATACAGTCTGAAACTGTTCCTATCTTTCACTCTGTAGTCACAATTTCCAGTCTTAAATGTTTTGCACCTCTTTTATTTCTTCAGAATGGCTCATCGCAAGCCACCTCTAGCACAATTAAATTATTTTCAGCAAAAGAGAAAACCAGAGAAGCTCCTTTGCTCTAACCTGTCAGCTGCCTGGTTCAGAGAGCAGGATCTAGTGAAATCCTTTCAGAAGGGCAGGAAAGGCTGGCCCAGAGGGGCAGAAGAGGCTGGCAGTGCCCATCCCTGACCCCAGAAGGGTGGGAGAGGCTGGCAGTGCCCATCCCTGACCCCAGAGGGACAGGAGAGGCTGGCAGTGCCCATCCCTGACCCCANATCCCTGACCCCAGAAGGGTGGGAGAGGCTGGCAGTGCCCATCCCTGACCCCAGAGGGACAGGAGAGGCTGGCAGTGCCCATCCCTGACCCCAGAAGGGCAGGAGAGGCTGGCAGTGCCCATCCCTGACCCCAGAAGGGTGGGAGAGGCTGGCAGTGCCCATCCCTGACCCCAGAAGGGTGGGAGAGGCTGGCAGTGCCCATCCCTGACCCCAGAGGGACAGAAGAGGCTGGCAGTGCCATCCCTGACCCCAGAAGGGTGGGAGAGGCTGGCAGTGCCATCCCTGAGTCCAGAGGGACAGGAGAGGCTGGCAGTGCCCATCCCTGACCCCAGAGGGACAGGAGAGGCTGGCAGTGCCATCCCTGACCCCAGAGCACTAGAAGGGGCTGGCAGTGCCCATCCCTGACCCCAGAGCACTAGAAGAGGCTGGCAGTGCCATCCCTGACCCCAGAAGGGTGGGAGAGGCTGGCAATGCCCATTCCTGACCCCAGAAGGGTGGGAGAGGCTGGCAGTGCCATCACACACCTCACCCCTGGCTGTTTCTGTTTGGTTGCAGGCAGAGCAAGCCTCGGAACCGTCCGTCCTTCCGGCAGACTCTGATGCACCTGGACATCGCCTCTGCTGATGTGCTGGCTACTCCTCAGGAAACCTACTTCAAATCCCAGGTAACTGGGAAAGGCTGTAGCCTGTGAGTGCTGGAATTAGCTCCAAGGACCTGATTTTGGAGGCTGCATCGTGTACAGCAAGAGTCTGGATCCATAATTTCAGTTTGATTCTTGGGGAGAAGCATCCTGATGGGTGTTTGAAAATCTTTTACCCAAACTTTTCCAAGCTGAGACTTTCTGCTGCAGGAACCAGGGCTTCAAGGGGCAAAAATAGAGTACCACCCTAGACAGTACAACCATGGATGTAGCTTTCTAAATCATGGGCCTTTCTACTTATTTTCAGTGCCAAAAGGGAAGAAAAATGCTCTCTTAGGACAAAAAGAGCTCTAGGAATTAAAAAAAAATCTTAGAAAATGCAGGTATGTTTTAAATTCTCTAATTGGTGCACAAAATGGTAAATACCATTTKAAAATGCTGGCACTAAATGTGCGGCAGTGTTGTTACCCAAAATAATTCAGCTAACAGAAATAMACTCCCAACCCAAAGCTGTAATTTTCTGTGGACACAAGGAACATTGCCCAAGAGTTTTTCTGGTGCACCTACAGATCCCAGTTCTTTGTAAATAGCTAAAAGTAAATTGCTTTCCTAGGCTGAATGGAGAGAAGAAGTGAAGAAACATTTTGAGAAAATTAAAAGTGAAGGAACTTGTATCCACCGGCTGGATGAAGAATTGATTCGGCGTCGAAGAGAAGAGCTGAGGTTTGTTCACAGTCTTTTGTGCTTAGTATTTGCTTTTCCATCCAGCCTTCCCTTCCCCAGCTAAATGAGCCCTCAGCTTGTCCTCACAGCCCCTTGTCCTGCTTCAGCCCCTGACTCATTTTATTCTCCTTCTGTATTGARGTTCCCAAGACAGGACCCAGTATTCCGGGTGATGTAAATTTGAGCAGCCTTAACTCCTTGTGATCCAGAAATTGAARTTCCCATGGGCATGGCCTAGGCCATGAGCACTGCTTGGCTGCTGGGAAGCTGGAGAGAAGCAGTGGGACCTGCCCCTGCTCTGGGCAGTGTCAGCAATTTGCTCCAGACAAGGTTGCAAAGTGTCCCAGGGAATATTTCTGCCTGAGAGTTGGTGTTTGTGATAACAGCACTGAAGCACGGGACATCCACCTCAGTGGGAAATCCATCCTGAGCTTGGCTGTGAGCTTCCTCTGCCCTGACACTTTCTTTGGATTAGTTATTCCAGAGAAGTGAACACAMTTCATTTGAACAGCCCACTGAAATGCATTTTGAACATTAGACCAACTTCAAAATGGAAGCAGAAGGTTTATTTAAAGAAGGGAAAGTATTTCATCTTGAGATACAAAATACAGTTGTAATTTGCAACTTTTGCAAATGCAGTTGACAGAGAAACATAAAACTCTAAAAAGCCATTCTGTGTCAAACCTGAGGAGCTAAAGGGGCCCTTGGCCAGGCAGTTTGATGCAGTGGTTGGTCAGTGTTCCCTGACCCCCAGAAAGCTATGGGTGGTCACATCTTTCAGCTGTGGTTCCATTTATCTTCTGGAGCTGTGGGGACACACTGCTGTTCAAGAAATAGAGCCAGGTGTCTTCTCTCCTGTTCCTGTAGAGGCTGGTTTAGCCCCTTCTCTGTGCAAACAGTGTTATCAGGGCTTGGCCACAGGGCTTCTGTGTCTGAGGCATTTGCAGCCTCTCTGGGGAGAAGTGTTGCCACTCTCTCAAGGCTGTTCAACACTTTCTAAATCATACCATGATTTATTGCTGTATCAGGCCCTTAATCAATCATCATTCACTGGTAGCTGTATCTGGGGTTCAGTGAAGTACAGCTGGCAAATTTGACTTTTAAAAGATCTTTTCCTAAAACACCTGCACTTCTTCTCATTCTCTTCTCTTGGTCTGTGGAAGTCAGACTGGAATAAGGCCTTTTCTGCCTTTCAGACATGCATTGGATATCCGTGAGCACTACGAGAGGAAGCTGGAGCGAGCCAACAACCTGTACATGGAGCTGAGTGCTATCATGCTGCAGCTGGAGGTGCGGGAGAAGGAGCTTATCAAGTACGTGACTGAGAGTGGTGACATGCACGTGGCAGKGTGGGCACAGGAGGGCAGAAACAGTGCTTCATTCCTCAACTGGATAGTGGCACTTGTAGATGTAGTGTCCCCTGACAGAGGTTTTGCTGGKGAGCAGGGAGAGACCCCTTTGGGGTGAATTCCTGCAGACCAGTGGCAGTGGTTAGTGGCTGGGAGAAAGGCACCTTCCCCCTTGGCACTGGCATCCTTTGGCCCATGTGTGAAGAGAACAGCAGTGCTGCTCCTGGTCTGCATGCCAGGGCCCTGCCCCAGCCCTCTGACCCCTGCAGCAGGAATTTGGAGGTGTCTGTGTCCTTTCCAGCAGAGCAGATTGTGTTGCACCTAGCCATGGCTGGGAATTGGGTATGCATGTTCCCTGCAGAGCCAGTTCCTGTGCAGAAGGAGCTGCAGGTGGAAACAGAGACAATTGATGTGGGGTTTTTTTTTTTTTTTTGCATTCCCTGTTATTTCAGGAGGGAACAAGCGGTGGAAAAGAAATACCCTGGGACCNTCATACAAAGCTTATCTTACCTTTTTAGGAGTAATTAAATAAGTAAGTGGGGTTACAGTCTGGTTTCAGTTTTTGGGTTTTTTTTTTTTTTTTTTTTTTTTTTTTTTTTTTTTTTTTTTTTTTTTTTTTTTTTTTTTTTTTTTTTTTTGCATTCCCTGTTATTTCAGGAGGGAACAAGCGGTGGAAAAGAAATACCCTGGGACCTACAAACGCCACCCAGTCAGACCAATAATCCACCCCAATACAGTGGAGAAGTTGATGAAGAGGAAAGGGGTCTCCCATAAACCAGGCAGCCAGACCAAACGGTGAGAAGTAACAAYACTGCCCTCTGCCAGAGGCAGTGGTAGATCCCCACTGGGATAAGCAGGCAGTTCCTTCCCTTTGAGCTCGGTGAAATGCAGGGTAGGACAAAGGGGTGTTCACTCTTGGGCCTGGTCTGAKCCTCAGAATCATAATTGTTCAATTATCTTAAAGTAAAAGGGGTGAATTCTGCCATCCCTTTCACCTGGGCAGCTCTCTGGAACCACAGAATATCACAGGATGGGTTGGTTGAGTGGATGGATTGTTGATCCTTGTGATTKTTGAGCAGATGATGATGCCTGGACAGGAGGTATCTCATGCATTTCCTTCAATTCCTGACTGTCTGAGCAGTTAGATCATCCTTAACTTGGATGGGAATAAGCAGGGCAAGGGACTGTGGGAATCGGCCAGGCCTCAGGGAGGATGGATTCATTGTTGAGGAATTAATTTGGAATTTGAGATTTGGGAATTCATGCTGTCCTTTCAGTTATTTGTCTTCTGCATGACTTTTAGATAGGGAGATTATTTTTTTTCAGAGGAGTTGTCTGTTTTTTTAGTCTTTACTTTTTTGGGGATTTGCAGGAGTTAGTCCTGATTACCAGTGAATAATCACTTCTGAATTAATATCCCCACATGGCTCTGAGATGAGCAGCCTGATCAGCACCATTGTACTTGCACACAGGGAGAGCCACGCTCTACCCCAAGGTCCTGGGAGGATGCTATTTTGGGAAAGAACATCAAAATAAGAGCGGAAAAGGAGAGCGTGTGACAGCTTAGAAAAAAAAACAGTGAGAAGGGAGTGTAGAGAAGGGTGGGCTGAAYGGGAAGGACATTGAGTGGAAAGAAYCACAGAGACCAAAATGCAGGAGTTGAGCAGCTGGAGGGGAGGGCAGCCTGTAGATTTTAGGAAGAAAAGTGTGCTTTTGGCTCCAGCTGCCTGTCCATGCCGACCGCAGGCCGGTGTCACTGCTTTGTGACTTGGTGTGTAACTGCTGCTCCCTGTGTCCCAGGCCAGATCTGCTGAAGTCAGAGGGCATACCCAGCACCGAGGCAGCATCCAACGGCTCCCCAGTCTCAGGAAGTCCCAAGATGTCAACCCTGAGTGGCAAAAGCCGGTACCGCAGCAAGCCACGGCACCGCCGGGGGAACAGCAAAGGCAGCTACAACGAATTTGCAGGGATCTTGAAAAGCCAGCCGGCGCAGGACGATGCTCCCCCGCCTCCCCCTGCCCACCCTCCCCAGGGCCCCGCGGCGCCGCCGCAGCCCGGCCACGGTCCCCACGGGCAGCACTCGCGGCTGCACGCCCACGGGCAGGACATCGCCACCTGCGCCAACAACCTGCGCTACTTCGGGCCCGCGGCCGCGCTGCGCAGCCCCCTCAGCAACCACGCGCAGCGCCGCGTCTCCGGCTCCAGCCCCGACCTCATCTCCACCGCCATGGAGGCCGACAGCCGCCGCGGCCTGGACGGCGAGGACGCTGCGGCCGAGCGCTGGCAGTGCTGCCAGGCCGACCCCTACGACCCCTGCCTGCAGTGCAGGGACCAGGACAGTGGCCGGGGACGCGTGGCGTCCGTGGAGCCCGCTGGGAGCCGCCCGCAGTCCCCGGCGTCGCTCTACGAGAGCACGCAGTTCATGGAGAAGCTGGAGGAGCAGGGCACGGCAGCCTCCGCCCTGGGCACTCCTCAGCACTTGGCTTCCTCAGGGCTGCCTTGCAAAGCCAGATCCCTCCAAAAGGTAAGGACTGCGGTTTGGAGACATAGCTTTAGTGAGGCCTGGCTCACTTATGTGTGATTTCTCTCCAATTTTGGTTTGAGCTGAAACTTGTTCTGCTGAATTTTTGGTGTTGAAACGGTCTTAAATGCTTTCGAGCCTTTCTCCAAAGGAAAGGATAAATGTATTCTTTAAATTGTTCTGTGATACCACTTAAGAGTTTCTYTGAGAATCTGTGGTGTTGCTGTGTTTCAGAGCAAAAATTCAACATTTTCCATGGTCCTGGGGACATCTCTTTTGTTTCACCTGCCAGAAATTGTCCCCCTGCACTGAAAGTCATAGTTCTGTATTTTGTGAAGATTTTGCAAGAGTGAAAAAGAGGTTATGGCACACTTGTACAGAAAGAGCTCTTTGTTCCTCCTGCTTCTGTCCAGGTGGTGAGAGAAATAAGAACCAGTCTGAGTTCAAAGAGCAGGAAACCTGGGCCTGGTTGGAAAAGTCAAGGAAAATAGCATAATTACCAGACCAAGAGTGTAGTTTGGGCCCAGCATGAAGGAAGCAGGACCTTGTAAAACAAGGGGATGGGATGAGATAGAGGCTGAATCGGAATGAGGGGCTGACAGGTTGGATAGGATAGAGGGAGGCTCTGAAAAACAAGGGTGTGGGTGTRGATTTGGATGGGAGAAGGAGAATGAAAGGCTCTGTGCTCACTGAGGTGAGGAATGAAACAAATCTCAAGTTCTTCTACTTGGTGAAACCCACTGGCAAAGGCTGTGTCATCCCCATCCCACTGGGATGGGCTGCTGCAGAAGAAGGTAAAGCCAGGAGTGCCAAATGAGCTCAATAATTTATATGGGTTTCCATGTCATACWAATGATTTGCTTCAGTGAGAATCTGGAACATTCTGTTCTCCATGCCTGCTGAAATACTCCAGTGTATTTCCCAGTCAGTCCCTCCAGATTTGGGGATGGCAGCATTCAGGCTGCCTGAAMCAACCTCCTCGTGAGACAGTGTCTGAGTCAGTGCTCCTGACAGGCTTTTGCTGCTCTAGATTCTTGCAGCCTGTTGGCACAATGACTTTGTCCTGGAGGACCAAGGGCCAGCCAAGTCTGAACTTCCCCAAAGGTGACACCCTTTTGTCCTTGTTTTCTGCCAGAGCGGGGACGAATCGTCAGAAGAGGAGGAGGGCGAAGTCGACAGTGAAGTGGAATTTCCTCGTAGACAAAGGTAAAAGGTGAATTCACTCTAATCTCTCTTTGATGAGACAAAACTGAGGAGAGCTCTCATAGCAGCACTGAAACTGGGAGAGGTGCTGGCACAAGAACAGGATCCCGTTCACTGTGTCCCATCCACCCTCAGCTGATCCCCCCTGTCCACTTGCTGTTCCAGCCCATCCTGAGATGTTCTCTCTGRCCCAGCTTTCCTGCTGCAGGCTGTTTGCAGCACTGTTTGATCAAACTTGGTAACATTACTGTGCCTCTACAAACCAGCTGCTGCATCTGTTTCACCAGGATCAGACCCAGTGCATGTGGGAACCCTTGGTGGACTCTTCCCAGTGTTGTTTATTAACTGTTGCTGCAGTGGGGCAGACTCCAGCACCTTTGTACTTGAATTCAGATCAGATTGCAGAGCTAAGTGACAACAGCAGATCGATTTTGATGGTGTAAAATTGCCTGTAAAATAAGTCTTAGGGGGAGCGTTCCTACATAAGCCTGTGGAGCAGCAGGATTTACAGTCCTATGTTCAGGAAAGACACCRTGGATTTGGTGCTGCAGCTTCCTGGTGTGCAGAAGTGCTTGCAGTAGGCAAGTAAGTTAAAGGTTTGATTCAAAGGAGCAGAGAAGAAAATAAAAGCTTGTCTGCTGTTGTGCCCATGCACAACACACCTGAAGCTTAAATTCTAATGCTCCCTTCATTGTTCCAACTTAAAAAGCACAGTAAAGTTGGGAAGGCACTGAGAAGTGTGACAAGAGTGGTTAGGGATGGTTTCTGTAAAAGAAGAGATAAAATCCATGTGAAATATTTCTCTAGCACAAGGAGATGCATCACCAGAGGTGCATGAAATTATAATTTATGTGGAGAAAATAGACAAGGAATGAATCTTCACATTTATGTTAGGGGCAGCCAGTGAAGCAAACAGGGCTTTAAAATGAACAAAARGAAGCACTTTTTCCACCTGGAACATTTTCAGATGTGGAGCTCATTGTCAAGGTGCACTGTAGAAATCAAACTGAACAGCCATAAGTGCTGGATTTCTGAGTGTGGATCCATCAGTGACTATCAGCATTGTCACCTGGGTTTGAGTTCAGAAGTCACATCTGAATGGTACAAACCAGGAGGGGATGCCAGGAGAAAGCAGGCTCTGTCTGCATGCCCTGTTTTCACACTTTTCCCAGATTATTTCTTCCTGCCTGGGGTTGGAGGCAGAATTCTGGGCTGGATGAGTTATGGTACTCRTACAGTTCCTGTGCAATGTTGTTTTCTTCTGTGATTTACTAACTTGGAAGATTAGGTGCACAAATTGCCTGTTCCATGTGATGCCCAGTGTGGGTCTCCTGGCATGTCCCCTCAACTGATGTGTTGCCCTATCGCTGCTGAATCCTGGCACAAGGCCATTTCCACAGGCAGGTAACTGTGAGCTTATTTCTTGAACAGACATTCCTAAATCCTGCCTGGCTGTTGGGATGGCTGCCAGGGAATGCAGCTATTTCCAGGTGAGTTAGCTTGAAGCCCACAGTACAGCTTTGCCTTCCTTTAGAAAATGCACTGTCAAAGAAAAATATGCTCCAGGACAGAGTGGCTAATATAGACATATCAAACAGGACCAAATAAGAACAGATGAATTTAAAGATGCAGGTCTCGAGCTAAATCATTCAGAAGGGGTAGAATTCTGTAGCTCCAGGATGTGAAAGGCACTCCACAAGGCCTGGTGTAGCAGAGCAGTGAACACAGCACCCAGGAMGCTCACTGTGAGTGTGATCCCAGCTGAACACTGAACTTTCTCTCCCGCTATGCAGACCCCACCGCTGCATCAGTAGCTGCCAGTCCTACTCAACCTTCAGCTCCGAGAACTTCTCCGTGTCAGATGGGGAGGAGGGGAACACGAGCGACCACTCGAACAGCCCAGATGAGYTGGGCACCAAGCTGGAGGATGAGCTGGCTGAGAAGCTGGAGGACATGTTGTCCCAGACTCCAGAGATCCCCATTGAAATCTCCACGCAGTCAGACGGGCTTTCGGACAAGGAGTGTGCTGTGCGGAGGGTCAAGACTCAGATGTCCCTGGGCAAACTTTGTGCAGATGAACACAGCTGTGAGGTGAGTTTGTAATCCCTTCACCCTTCCACTCAGTGGAAAAAACCCAACATAAACGTTATGGAAAGCAATCCAAGGGYCAGAAAGTTGGAACACTGCCTAGGAGATGCTATGGTAGGTAGTGTAGGTGTACTACAGCAAAGCAACTGCTGCAATACCCAATCTGCCTCCTGCTTGGCAAAGAGTGGGTGGGARAAAGTAGCACAAACAAAGCTGAACATAATGTGCTGGTCAAGATGAGTGTGATTTTGGGATGCCATCAGATCTGCAGTTGCATTAAGTGGGATAAAAATAGATAATGAAATGGAGCGGATATAAACTGCCTCAGCCATATCCATCGGCAGCMTTGCTGACAAAGCCGAAATGACTTCCTTCCTTTCACTGCCTTTCAAGTGTTTGGGAGGCGTAGGGCAGAGCCTCCTGCACCATCTCCTCAAAACCTGTGTTTGGAGTGCTCTGACCAGGAGTTTCTTGCTGTTCCCTCGCWGAGGGGAGACAAGTGACCTTTGGTGGGGCAGTCATATGCTGTGCCCTCTCCTGCATGTGCCGCTCTCCTCTGTGGGTGGTGACCTTTGCCTGGCTGCTCTGACAGACTGGGATGTGTGGATGATGTGCAGTACAGGAATGGTGCTCAAGTCTCCCCTTTCCCTTTTGCTTTGCAGAACCCACCACAGTTTGGAGAATCAGACTGTGACTCTTCTGAAGGGGAGTGTTCTGATGCCACGGTCAGGACCAATAAGCCCTGCAGCTCTGCTACTTGGTAATACAGATCTCCCCCAAAGCTTCCTGGTACTGGCATTTTGATTTCCCTGAGATTCCACTTCATTCCCCTTCATCACACTTTACAGGAAGAGAAGATGCTTCTCCTTCCCATCCCAGGAGTGATTTGCAATAACCCGAATCTCTGGAAAATGTCCAAATGAAATTAATTCTCTTTGAGCATTTCAATCAAGAATGGCAGGGATGTATTTTATTGAATAATCTAGTTACTGTAACATGGATATTTATTTTTTTGACATTTTAACACTTTTTACTGTAAAGAGTGGATTGTATTTATAGACACACAGACTTGTTGCAAAAAAAAAAAAAAAGTTCAGAAAGCAAGCACACTACGGAGAAACATCCTGGGAGTCCTGCCTGGACAGCTTTGTGTACAGACAYGGGGGATTCTCTTGCTGCTTGCACAGGGGACCAGGCCTCGTGGCCCTGAAGATTGGAGAACAGATCAAGAAAACTAAACCACTCAGTCTTATCAAATGAGGAAAAGCAGAAAAAGACCTGACTGTAGGGTCACCTGTGAACAAAGTGTTTTCAGTATAACCAGCTGGGTCATTTTTAGTCAGAAGGTGGACATGTTCCTGGAGAAAACTGGTACCGAGGTGCTAACATCCAGGGTCTTTGAGTCKATACATCCCCAGGAATGTAATGATGGGTTTTATTTTAAGGATTTTTAGTTTCTTTTTTTAATCAGCATTTTGTTGTGAGATCCTGCAAATGTATTCTAACCTCGTCCTCTCGAGAATTGGTATCAGAGCACTTCTTACCACCGTCCTTGCTTCACTCTGGCAGTGTCAACCTCCAGCTGAGCAGGGAAACCTCTCTCAGATGCAGTGTGCCATTTCCCAGTTTACTTCCTCCTCTTACCTCCTGTCTGTTTCAGTCAGTCAAATCAATCAACTCAGTGTTGGCCAAGCATGGACTTGCAAAGCGTGGAAAGCACATTCCGCAGAGCCCGAGCATTKCTGGGGAGGACACTGGAGACGCCTGGACTGGACTGGGAGAAGCAGTCTCTCACCTACAGCAGCACCAAGAACCAGCAGAGAGCTGTGTGTTGAGGGGGAAGACTGGGAATCACTGGCCTGGCTAAGAGCATCAGCCCTGCTCTGTCTCCTCATTTGCTGTACATTCTTGGAAGCATTAGCAGCTGCCTGCCCTTCACGGCAGGCCTTGTGCAGGGAATCTTGATGTGGCCATGGCATGGCCATGTCTCAGCTGTGCCCCGAGGCCTCTGTTTCTCCTCCAAGCTGAAACTCTGCAGGTGCAAGTGAGGATAGTACTGGTATATGACAGGCCGAGGCATTGGCAGATGAGAAAAATTTGTTTTCTGATAGAACTCATAGTGCCTTCCCTTTAAACACTACTCTTCTAAAACAATATTGAAAGAGAACAAAATGATAAAGCACGTTCCTCCCCCYTTCCTTAGTTGATGTCCCCCTGCAAGAGCTCTCCCTCTGCCCTTCCCAGTGTGCTGGCTGGCACAGCCAGCCAGAGGTGAACGGCAGGAATGGACCATGGACAGGTACTTCTGTTGCTTTGTTTGTTTACATTTTATGTTAAAATATTGGTTTGAACTTAACTGTGGTAATTTATAGCCTCATGGCAAACTGAAGGAAAATGTCTTACTTATACAGAGAGCAGTATTGTATGAGTTAAATTATCCCATATTTTTAAATTTTTGTAGCTGGACTACAGACAAATCTTAAGTTATGATGTTATTTTATTATTTATTATCATTTCTGTAGATCAGAAGGTTGGCTTCACCGCTAGCACAATTGTAATCTCTGTGTGTGACGTTACCTTCTCCCTGCTCRCCGGAGGGGTAGGAGCAGAGCTGGGCTCCGTGGCTGTCAGGAGTTGCTGCCTCTTGTGCTTTCCAGGGATGCTGTCACTCCAGGGCAGAGAAAGAGAGGGATAGATGGCTGCAGTCAGATTCCTGGTGGGCAGAGCTGCGGTTCGCTCACGTTGCTGGTGGTTGGCAACGGCTGAAGTGGTGGGAATGAGGGAATGGTGGTCAGGGAGCAAGTGGCTTTTGAACTGATCACAACTGAGTAACCATTACAAGATTCCCTGGCCAGAGCATGCAGAAGAACATYAGGAAGGAGGGCAGTTGCCCTGGGCAGTGGGTCCATGTGCTGGATCGCCCGGGCGGGACCAAACAGGCTCCTGGAGAGGGAGTGACCCGCTCACCCCGTTCTGGGTGGGGGCAGAATCCCATGGGGAGTGAAGCTTTTCTCTGGCTCCTTTCCTCTCTCTTCCCAGCCCTCGTTTCTCCTCCCTGATGTTCTTTGTCTCTTGGCCAGTGGCAGGAGGAGCTGGTGAGGCCAGAGATGGCTTTGCTGTTTTGCTGCTGTGGTGTGAGAGGGGTTTGGTGGTGCAGATGGTTACTCAGGAGGCTGGAGGCCGAGGTGTGGGAAGTTAGCASTGAACTGTGTGCACATAACACACGGTGGTGWAAAGAGAGGTGGAGAGCTGCCATCMGGTGTCCCCAGCAGAGGATGCCAGGCCTGGTGYCCCTRGGGAGACTGCTCAGATGTGGCAGGCTCTGGGAGGCCCATGGGCAGCTCTGGTATCCTTGRGCAGCCCCACAAACAACCCCAAAACAGAGCTGCCTCCAGCTCAGGCCTGTCAGTGTCWCCAGGGCCTCCAGCCTGTGGCCATCCAGCCCCGACAAATAGATTCCAGAGGGGTTTGGGTACCTGTGCTCTCTGCACAGGCTCCACCATGGCATGAAGCTCCACTGGGCTTGCAGAGCCTTGGTGTGTGGGATTTTGGGACCCTTCTGGGCCHGCTGTCCTGGGTGTGTGCTGAACCCTCCCCATCCTTGCCCAGGGACATGCTGGCCTGTTCTGCAGCCTGGGCAGGCAGAGCTGCCCCCTCCAGGCTACCACGTCTAGCTGTATTCTCCTCCCAGCCCCGGGTCATCGCACTSTTACAGTCCAGCATCGCTGCTCCCACCTGCTGCCCCACACAGTGTCCCGCTGGCAATGCCACCAGGGCAGCCCCTTGTCCCACCAGCAGAGGTGTCACCCCGGGCTCCCCTGCACACAGCCCATGTCCTTGCTCTGTGGGCAGAGCTGGCTCAGCACCCCCCATTCCCGGGATGGTTGCTGTCTATTTGGGGGGGGTTAGGTATGATTTTCCTTAGTGAAACCTCCCTGGGACTGCACAGACACGCTTCCCCGTCGCTGTAGGACACCTCTACTGCGGTTCCTCACACTTCCTCTCCTGGCAAGGTCTGGGGCTGAGAGGTGTAAGTGGGCCTGCTTATTCCTTGTAGTAAAACAGCATTCCAGGGCCCGAGTAAACTGTGGGTTCCCTTTCCAGCATCCCRAGTACCCTGATCCAGTTCTCGTGGCTGCTGACAGCTCATGAACACTAGCCTAGATTTTCTCCCAGAGCTGAATGTTSCCCTCCCCACTGTTGTGCTAAGTACCCATTTCATCTTGGCCCTGTCCAGTAGTGTTCATCCCCTCCTCCCTGCTCTGTGGATTCCTGAGACAAACTTGACTTTTTTTTTTTTTGTATTGACCAGTGTACAGTGATGGAAACAAGAATGACTATCAAAGCAAACAATGCATGGAATAAAAAGCCAGTGTACTTCAATGCTGCAGGCTGGTCTGGTGATCTGGGAAGGGGTTCTCATGGACTTCGGGATGATGTCATGAAGCCTTGTTCTTGGGTGTCCCCTCTGCCCCAACCCCCCCCCTTCCTTCCCATGCCAGGAAGATTACTTTATCCTCCAASTGGATCTCCTCATGGAGAGCAAATCCCAAAGCCCCAAGAGCACAGTATCATCCCTGGGGGATGAGGGTGCAGAGACCSTGGCACAGGTTACCCAGAGAAGCTCTGGATGCCCCTGGATATYTGGAAGTGTCCAAGGCCAGGCTGGATGGGKCTTGGAGCAGCCTGGGACAGTGGAAGGTGTCCCTGCCCATGGCAGGGGTGGAACTGGATGGGCTGGAGGATYCCTTTTAACCCAAACCTTTCTGGGATTCTATAATTTTATGCTCTCCAGCAACTGGGACAGAGCCCAYCTCTTTTTATTTYRAACCCTCTTAGTTACACAGGAGCARATGTGTGKGTTTCAAGGTGTTTCTCAAGGACAAATCTCTGCCAGTCAGGCACATCCATTCCCATTCTTTTTCCYTTTAGTCTTCATGGGGAGTGGCAGCCACTGGCAGACCAGAGAAGCAGTCTCAAGTGTTTTGACATGACTGATTCAGGCACCTCAAATCCTGAGCATTTTTCTGCAGAGTGTGCTGGTTTAACATGGGAATCAAAGAAGAATCTTCTACAGCTGCACCTTGAAACACCATTATTTTCTCAACTTGGTGCATGTACAGCTGCACAGGAGCACATGGCTCATCATTTCAGGCCAAAAATGCTAAATCAGTCTGGAGCTGGAGGGAGCAGAGCCTGCCTACTGCCCCCCTGAGCTGTGCTTGGCCCGTGTTCCACATCTGGGTTCTGGTTGGCCTTCCTCACAGGATTCCAATACTCCTCCTTTTTTTCCCCACAGCCTCAGGCATACAGAAGACTGATTTAAAGGAAACAGGCAAATTAYCTGAGTGCTCACAAAGCCCCTGTATCTCTCCGTGCAGGTACATGCACAGGTAAACATTCATTAAAAATAAGAACTGACACCTCCTCTGAAATGAGAAGGACGATTAAAAACTGCCACTGTCCTTGGTGGCACACAGCATGCAGAATATAAACCCTGGGAACAGAGTCCTGCAGCTTCTTACCCCAAAACTGGGGCACCTGAGCCATCACAAGCTCTTTTTGCCATTGAGTGTCTGAGCTTGCTTGTCCCCATCCAGCTTCAGGTGGTTCTTGCTGTATCTCTTGATGAGGGTCCCTGGAATCAGTGCTGCCACAGCCATGACCAGCAGCTTGAGCAGCGTGTCCCAGGAGAAGATGGCATCCAGAGAGGTGATTTGGGACAGAATGGCCCCAGTCTGCACACAGATGAAGTTATATGGTGTAAGGCCTGAAGGAATCAGAGCAGAAAAAAAGCTGTTAGTACTCCCCTATGGAAAATTAGCTCACAAATGTCCAAGGCCAGACAGAATCACAGAAGTGTTAGGGCTGGAAGGACCTCTGGAGATCATCCAGTCCCACCTCCTGCCAAGGCAGGGTCACCCAGAGCAGGTGACACAGGAACGTGTCCAGGGAGGTGTGGAATGTCTCCAGAGAGGAAGACTCTRTGCCCTCCCTGGGCAGCTTTTCCAGGACTCTGCCACCTTCCATGGAAAATTCTTCCTCATGTTGAGGTGGAACCCAGTGGTGTAAAGCAAAATTTGCAGCACTGGGGACACCTGTTTACGGAATGCTCAAGGGCAGCACGGAGGAAACAGATCAAGGGTCAGAGTCCCAGCTCTGCCCTCCCTGAGTCCATGATGCCAAGAGCAGCAGTGCCACACTGTCCCCTCAGGCTGTGTCCCCAGGCCTTACCGATAAGGACGGAGAGGAAGAACTGGGACACGGGGATGTTTAAAATGGGAGCCGAGAGGTTCAGAAACCAGTTTGGTGTCATGGGGAACAGCCTCAGGAACAACAAGAAGAAAAATAAGCAGCTCCTGTTCTCTTCTACCTGCCAAGAGAAATGTTACATATTATTCCTACTCCTCAGACAGCAGAAACAATGGCCATTATACCACAGTGAATATAAGTTTTYTTCCAGCATACCACAGCATAACATCATTCAGAACTGATAAAAAGCAACAGTATTATGGATGTTTGGGAGCCTAATGGTGAGACAGTCCACTCCGTGGAAGGAAGAGGTGGAAATGGGATCTCACCTGCACGAGAGATCAGGAAGTCAAGAGCAGARCCACCTCCAGCTGTACAGCATAGTATGGGATGGATGGAGGCAGTTCTAGAGCACAGGGCCTTCCCAAACACTCCTTTATTTCATGTCTGCTTTTCCTTGGGATATGGGATTTTCCTGGTAGCCCCTTTGGCAGCAGGCTTGCTCCAAGACAGCAGCCTGCTGTTAGACTGTGCTTTCAGCAGGCCTGATACATATCCTGCACACACTCAGTTTCACTGTCACCCCAAGAGCAGCCTGGCCCAGGGCCATCCCGGCTGTCAGCAGAACCACCCATTCTTACCTTGCCTTGCAGCAGAGCCACCTTCTCAGGGAAGAAGTGGATGACGAGCTGCTTGCCAAAGRCAGCAGAGAGCAGGTAGCAGAAGGTGGCTCCCACAGATGTGAGCACTGAGCACAGCACCAGCCCGGTCCACGGCCCRAAGAGCGCTCCAGCCAGGACATTCTGTGGGGACAACGTGGAGTGAGGCCCGGGGGACACAGTGTGCCATAGAACCACAGAATTGTCACAGTTGGAAAGGACTGCTGGAGATAATCCAGTTCAACCCTCTGCCAAAGCAGGGTYACCTGGATCAGGTGACACAGAAACAGGTGGTTTTGGGACGTCTCCAGAGAAGAGACTGTGCCCTCCCTGGGCAGCTGCTCCACGGTTCTGCCACCCGCCATGGAAAGAAGCTCTTCTTCATATTGAGGTGTAACTTTTTGTGTTTTAGTTTATGGCCATAGTTTATGGTCTCATCCTGTCACTGGGCACTACTGAACAGAGTCTGGCATCATCCTCTGACACACTCTCTAGATATTTATATGCATTAATGGCATCCCCTTTCAGTCCTTTCCAGACTAACCAGGCTCAGCTCCCAGTGTCTCCTCAGAGAGATGCTGCAAGTCCCTTCATCATCTTTGTGGCCTCTCTGGACCCTCTCCAGTAGCTCTTTGTTTCTCTTGTCCTGAGGATCCCAGAACTGGACCTGGCACTGCAGCTGTGCCTCACCAGGGCCGAGCAGAGGGGCAGGATCACTCCCTGACYTTCCCAGTGCACTCCAGGATTCCCACTTACCCCCCGGACCCTCAGGGCACATTATCCACCAACACTCCCAGACCCTTCCCAGCAGAGCCGACCCGTGCTGGTGCTGGAGGTTATTCCTGCCCAGGAGCGGGCCCTCTCCCTGCTCCAGCCGTGTCTCCCCGGCCCTCAGCCGCGCCACCCCCGCCCGTACCAGGAGGCTGGAGCCGGGGATGGCGAAGCTCTGCTTGTACAGGTACGCGCCGCAGAACAGGGCCAGCGCCGCGCCCCGGTGCTGCCGCTCGTAGTCCCGCAACGCCTCGGCCAGATCCCGCAGCTCCTCCAGGTCCGCCGGGAACCGCAGMGCCCTGCGGGGGGAGAGACACACGGGCAGCCGCGGCAGAAGCGAGGGACACAGGGGCAGCCGYAGCCCCGGCCCCGCACACCCACCTGCGCGTCTGCCCCGCGCTCAACCGCACCGACAGCAGCCACAGCGCAGCCGTAGAGGCCGCGAAGACGAGCAACAGCCCGGCCGGGCGCCGCCACATGCCGGGTCGGGGCCGCCGCTGCCACCGCCAGAGCAAGCGGAGCTACCCGGCCCTGCCGCCCTCCCCTGCCGCCCTCAGCGCC